>NC_056730.1:48627333-48647333 GCF_019279795.1 Protopterus annectens | reverse complement strand
CAGAAAGGGTAACATTAGGCTGGAGAGCATAAATAGGGACATAGCCAGGAGTTACAAACGTGGGCTTTGAGTTTAAACTTGATGTGTTGTGATTGAAGTATTTTTCAAATGGTAGAATCGAGGTTACTCCAGATCTTTGATATGTAAATAAAATAAAGGGAGACCCTACAACTGTTATGTGACTTTAGTATAACAGAAAGTATTTCAGGAAACTAAGGAATTCCAACCAGTTCAGATTTGGGGGGCAATGTCATGGTGACTTCTGTCAGGCATGTTTGCTGCAAATCTAGCAATGGTATTGTAACATTGCTCAAATTCAATTATTTGCACTGTGTTGGTATTCTCACAATATGAGAGGCATACAACAGCTTTGGTAATAGAGAGGGTCACAGCCGTTGATTTATTGGCATGATCATTGAGGAAGTTAATGTCTCTGTGAAGCAGAGATAACTTTTGAAGATTTTTTAATGGTGTTGTGGATCTGAGAATCTCATCTGAGTTCATTGTCAATGACTATACCTATGAGTCTGGTGTAAGAAACAACTCCTAGCTGAAAATAGTTAGAGGAGAGAATTCTAAAATTAGATTTATCATTTTCAGTTTTGTTGGGATTAAGGAGCAGTTGAGTGTGTTCTAGCAAAGAATCTATGACTGTAAAGAATAGTTGTGCAATAGCTTCAGGCAGAGGAACAGATCATTTGGAACACGAGTGTAGAATTATTTGTATATTAAATAAGACTATAGAATCATTTCTGTACTGAATAAGAGTTACCAGCATCTGCAATTAAAAGAAGATTGACAAAGAATAAAGACAAATAGTAAACTACTAAGGATATATTACTTTGAAACACTAGTGGATAATGGAAGGTGTGAGGAGAAGGAAGATTGACATTTGACACATGATACTCATTCAGACAAACAGTTTCTGAACCAGTTCAGACAGGAGGTGGAAAGGCTAAGATGAGAAAGTGTATATAGTGATTTTGGATAAAAGACTGTGTTGAATGATAGAAAGGGCAATAAATATAGATGAGAGGAATTTGATTTTGCTCCTGTTTCATTTCATTGCACTGAGCAAGCAGACTAATGCTGTGGTTATACTGTGATAAGGAGATGGCCATGTAGTGATGGAGAGAGTACAGTATGGTGTAATAAATAATCAAGCAGCTGGCTGCAAATGCATCTATCAAGGATTGTGGTCAAAGGTAGATGGATAGAAGCTGGATGATGACTGGATAGCACTGTTGATTTATTACCTTTATGTAGAGAAAGGATGAAAGTTTGCTTCCATAATTTAGTGACAGAACATTTAGAAATACACCTGTTTATAAGAAGGGAAAAAGGGTATGCTAGGAATTCAGCAGTAATTTTTAGGTATTCTGTGGCTAGTATTGTGGGTTTGTGCTTGTTAAAGATAAGTTTAAGAATCTTTAGTTTAAAACTTGCATTTACTAAGGTTACCTTCAACTCAATTGTTTTATCACACTTGTTCTGGCATAATTCGCATATATTAGAAAAACAAAGACAGTGGAATAGAGTGTTCTTTTTCAGTGACTGAAGTCAGTGTGACAGAACAAAGTGTCTAAAAACTTTGGAAGCCATTGGGTCTACAGAGATGAGTTTCATTTCTACATACTGTTCATATTTATGATTTACCCCTAGTTTTGCAGAATATCCCTGACTTTACCTCAATTTTTTGCCTCAGCCCTAATAACATTTTGATTTTTTTTATTTTTGGTATATCAATGAGGAATATATTCAGTCCCTAATGGTAGTTCTTAGAGTTTCCTTTGGTTCTGGAAAAGCATGTTGATGCAAAACCTAATGTTCTATTAACTTTTAATGAATTAGACAAATACTGAAAAACTGCCACTGAACCCAATCCTTTGCACAGTATTATTTCTGGATTAGTCAGGAATTCTTAAGTGAAGACATTGGTAGATATGCTGTTCTCTGTCTGACAGTGCTAAGACGTTTACTTTCTTTCAAAGCCAATAAAACACTTTGAGATCCTAATCTTTTTCCATACCACTGTCTGGTAGTACATGGAGTAAATAAAGCTGCATACACTGCAATGAATGATCCCTACTCATAATTCTCTGGTATGTGTTCCTTTTTACTCAGATATGTTTTTATATTTTAAAAGTCAAAGATCATACAAACTATATGCAAACAAATATAATAAACTATATACAATGCCCATAACAATGCATACATGTAAAAGGGAAATCATTCAATATTTCTGTAATAAAGATTTCAATTTCTCCCAAGCAATTTGTTTATGTGTCACATATTTTGTTCTCAGTTTTATAGTGGAAATTTTTCTATCACAAATAAGTTTGGCTAAGTAAACAAATTCACTGATAAATGTGAAAGTTTGTTCTGATTTCCGATTTTTGTAACCACTTTCCTTGCTATCTCTAGTATTGACCATGATATATGCATTTGATTTCTGGGAATAATTTCTGGAACAGGCACATTAAACAATATGAGAGAGTCATAAATTGCATAATTATCATTCCACATCGCTTTACAGAAGTATCTAAAATCATTCCAAAAAGCAGATACCATTCTACTATTTACAATCATATGCAGTCAGCATCAGATTGATTACATCTCCAACATTTCATGTCTTCTTTTTTATATATTTTGGCAATTTTATTGGAAGTTAAAAAGCCACTATTCAGGAACTTTCATGTATAGATTTTCTAATAGGGAGAAGCTGCATTGTTTTCCTGCTGATTTCAAAGAAAGCCTTTTATTACTTAATGTAAATTCTTTGTTGTTTATGTTTATTGAATAGTTCCAGTAAGAGACATCTGTAAAGGTAAAATCTGTTCTCATAGATTTTATATAGAATTGATATACATGAGGTACCTTTTAGGGAACCATTATTAATAGTAAAAATGATGTCTAGAATTTTGGGTATGTTCTTGTAAAGTGTTTCTAATGAAATTATAGTTCTGTGTTGCAAGAACTCTTTACATTCTCGATATCAAGCCAATTACAATTTTGTAAACTATATCTAGCTATTAAGTAATCAGCTGTGTGAATTTTATTTGTTGACAAGAACTGATGCCAATACAGCAAATGACTTTTTGAATTCTAACATTTTCTTAGTATCAAAAGAAACTATACATTCACTGGTAATGGCAATTGGAAATATGGATATTATTAAATTCTTGATTAGGTGATTGGAATACATAAATCTTTTAAAATTCAATAATATTTGGTTAATAAAGAAAAAGGTTGTTAGTTTCTATTTATTATTTTGCAAATATACTTTAATTAGCCATATAAAAACATTCCTGTCTATACAAATAAAAGGTTCAAATAGTGTTTTATTGCTGTCTAGTAATATAATTTCATGTATTGACTTCCAATAAGATGTGTATGAATTATGGATCCATAAAAGTACAGTGCTAATAATAGCTACATTTATGTATAATTCTATGTTGGGAAATGCAATACCTCCCTTGTCCCAGGTTGGAGTGTGCCATTGTAGAGATATTCTAGTTTTTTTTTAGAAAACCAGAGAAACCTGAGCAGGATATTGCTTATACTTTTAACAGTTTTTTGAGTGGGGGATGATTAATGACTGACTAACAAATGGAATTTTAGGTAAAATTATCATTTTGATTAAGGATAGTAATTGTTCCAGCTGTCTGTTAGGTTTGTAATTTAATTAATTGGAAGTTGATAATCAGCTGAAACTGTATTTTTAATGTTAGATTCAAGAGAAGTGCCTAGGTAATTAGTATGCAAATTGTCCTAATTGAAGTGCTTGTAAGTTTTTAATTTGTAAGTGACTTCTTTGTTTATTGAGTGTTTTTTTTTTTATGATTACATTTTAATCCAGATATACTTTCAAATAAACGCTGAGCACTAACTAAACAGTCTAGTGAGGTTTCAATATCTCCACATGTTAGTAACAAATCATTGGGAGAACGTTGGATCTTGCGGGAGATATCACTTGTAAGTTTATAACCTATAATGTTCTTATCATTTTGTATATAATTCGCAAATGGCTCTATGGCAAAGGGCAATTTTAACAAAGGAAATAGAATTTTCATACAGCTTTTTTAATTAACTTTATAAATTCTAAGAAAATTTATACTCTTGCAATACTTTAAGTCCAACTAAGAAAGTGTAAAGCTTTATCTATGTCGAAGCTTAATATTGACAATTAATTTTTCTTTTTGTTTGCTATATCTATAAGAGTCAATAGCCTTACTATATTGTCTTGAATTTTCCTGTATTTTATGAGCCCAGTTTGGCTATTTTCTATTAAGTCAGAAAGGATAGTGTTCAGCCTACTTGCTAAAATAGTCATAAAAATCTTATAATCTATATTTAATAAAGAAATAGGCCTATAAGATGAACAAGAAGTGGGTTCCTTATCTGGATTTAAAATTGGTGAAACTAATGAGTATTTCCATCAAGGTGGGACATTTGACATGTTTTTAAATTTTTGAAATGTATTTAATATAAATTTTAATATATTATCTGGTAAAATTTTATATAATTCAGGGATTAATCCATCCAACCCTGATGCCTTATTGAGTTTTAGATTATTTATTTGCTATTTTAGTTCTTGCTTTATCAATTTTGGTAGTATTATCATGGGATAATTTCCTTTGAATGTTCTCCTTTAATATTTTTTTAGGATAATATTATCACTTGTCATTGTATTTGAGTTATTTATATGTTTGTAATTTTTTTTGAAGCCTTCTAGTATGCTCTTCATATCTGATGCTGGTATTCTTTTCTTACTTTTTTTATATATGATTTCCTTTATATGTCTTTTTTCATTTAGATATTTTGATCTGACTGCAATTTTATGTAGGCTTTTAAAGTTGACTGAGTAGGAGTATAACTTGATTTTTTTTTCTAAATTAATGGAAATTATGTGGTGTAAGATGTCCTGATATTCCTTAGTCAGTTTATTTATATTATCTAATGCTATTTCATCATTAGGTGTTAAGTTACCTTTCAACTTATCTAGTTCATTCGGCATATCTACTAGCCTCTTATTCCACTCTTTTATTTTAGGTAAGTACCAGCCTTAAACTTTCCCATAAAGGACCACCTTTAAGGTATCCCACAGAATCATGTCTGACACCTCTCCATTATTGTTTACTTCAACAAATTGTTTTATTTCAGTTAGAAACTAGTTATGAAAGCCTTTTATTTTTGTAATGTAGGTGGGGGTTCTCTGACAAGAGATTAAGAAATCAGTATGAAGCATTAATTTAAAGGTGATGGCATTGTGGTCTGATAAAGGGCAGGACACAATCATGATATCTTCTATTTTAGATAACAATGAGCAGGTTACTAATCTTTTATCAATGTTGGTTTGTGTGCCAAACCTATATGAGTAATGGGAAAGTTTTAGGGAAGAAGGTGATTTTATATTATAGCTGTCTTAAATTCCTTGACTTTACATAGTTGTTTAAATGTTTGGCTATGGGAGTTATGTTAAAAGATTTAGTACTGCAGACTAATAGGTAGGGAAAAAAGTTTTGAGTTCCTTCTACAGTAAAATAAACTTATTAACAATACTGATAATCTGGAGAAAAGGTCTAGATGAAACAGCACAGGAATATATGGTATACTGGAGAGAATGGAAGGAGATAATATGGTAAGGTTTTTAACTACTTAGATCCCAAAATCTTTAAATTTACTTGAAGCTTTATCTTTTGGAATTGACAGAGCCCATAGATCTTTATCTTCAAATACCTTGAATAGCAAAAATATGTATCCCAGATCCATCATTGTTAAATTTATGTCAAGTCAAGATAAAGACATTATTTTAAAGTCTGCTTGGGGTCTCTCTCCTTTGAAAATATGGGCTCTATTATATGTTCTTGACATAGAGGTAAAAATTCACCATTCAGTCTTCGTTGTCGAAGTGAATTTCTCACAAACCATGTGTCAGACACATAACCAGCCAGCTATGATCAGAAGCCTGCTCATAATACCCTATGTTTACTAACACATGTGTGGAAAACGCCATCAGCAGTGTGGCTATAAGAAATGGAAAATATGTGTGATACACTTGTTTGGTCTAGGAAGACTACAACTGGGAAAGGAAGATGGAGAATGAAAAACATTTAGAGGCCATGCTTATTGATATACTGAAGGCTTTTAATTCTGCAAACTGGGACCTTATGCTGAAAACTCTAGGGCAGGTCTGTCTTTGTGGTAAAATGTATAGTGCCTGGGTTTAGAAGGTACACAGTCATGCTTAATGTAGTGCAAAGGCTGATGGATATGGAGGATGAGAGAGATGAATGGAAAATGTGGGAAGATAATCACAAGAAGTGAAGAATTAATACATTTTGAGAGATAGAGAGGACAATGGAGGGAGATCTGAAGATGCTTATAAAAGAAAAGATGAGACTCATCGGACCACAAAGGGCTACATTTGGGGATGTAACATGTGAATGAGTAAAATATTAAGTAGGTGTAATATGTAAATAATGAAAATGCACCACCAGAAAAAAAGTTTTTGGTGTAGAATTAATCAGTATTAAAGTTTGCGACAAACTCTTGAGTGTGCAATATGAATCACAAACCGAAAAAAGAAGAAACCAAACCAATGATGAATAAAGCGAACTTCTTGCCGAAAGCAGACACAGCCAAATTACTGCTTAAACGTGTTTATTAAAACCACGGCAGCCCGTGGCTTCATCAGAAAGTAAATCAACACTACAAAACACTGTTTAAAAACAGGAAATAGAGGAAATGACATCATCACAATTTCTCAAAGCAGCGTCAATAAGTTATATCTGTTAAACTTTTAAAATCTTAAAAAGTTTTAAAAATGACAGCCTATATTGAGTGTACCAGTAACCCAGTACAACACTTTCTTAAAATATGTTTAGGAAATCTGTACATATCATCGTAACAAAATGCCAATATAGAAAAAATGTCAGTACAGAAAAAATATATAATAACCCTTCGTGCAACCATAAACTCCAAGTGTGCTTTTTTATACTAAAAGTGTATATGTATGTATTTAATGTTAAAATACCAACAAGATCTAACATTATGACTAACGTAGTACCACAAAATACCAGAAATCATATTGAATTCTGTTCGCACACGAGGGTGTTTACCTCTCTTTGATGTCATCACAATCAGCAAGTACTTATATTCTTTATGTTTTGTACTTATAACATATAACCAAGGATATTTTACCTAAAATAACTTTTAAGTTTTAAAACAGGGCTATGTTACAATTACTATTTAATCCTGGATCCCTAAATGAGTCCAGGCGTAATTGCCATTCAAGCTCCCTGTTTTCTAAAATCAGTGAAAATGGACCCCCCCTAGTATTAATAGGGACATGGTCAATGGCCATAAATAAGAAACTATGACCAGGGTTGGAACCTATATGCTTTGCTAAAGCATTTTCGCTCTTATTGTTTAGGTGTTCATATACGATCCTTCAAGCGGTCCGTTTTACCTATATAAAACGTCACAGCAACTGCACAAAGCAGTGTAGATAATAGATTTGCTGTCACAATTTAAGGCAGCCAAAACGGTACTTCCTATCCCTGATCATAAATGTTTCACCTATTCTCACCTCCTGACAGTATCTACAAAAACCACATTTTGACATCCCATATCGTTTATAAAAGGGTTTTTGGGTTGCCTCTCTTTGAAGTAGATCCTTCAGGTTATTAGGTCTCTTAAATATAAATCTTGGTTTTCTACCAAGTCTATCCACCAAGTATGAATTTGTGGATATCAAATGCCAGTTTTTATTAATTATTGCCAAGATCCCCCTAGAGTTCAAACTAAATGTAGTAATAAAACTCAGGGAGTAATCTATTTCTTCACCTCCCTGTACATTTAGCCCTACTTCATTATGATCGAACTCGCTTCCCGTTGTTGTTTCATAAATTGGTGAGTCACTGGCTATAGGCTCACCCTGCGATAATAGAGGTTTATAAAACCCACTGGTCCTTTTTCTGGACACTTCACCTATCAGGTCACATAACATTTGGTTTGGGTAACCACGATTACTAAACATAGTTCTCAACAGTTCACATTCCTTGTCAAAGTCTCCCTTAGTACTACACATTCTACCAGCTCTCACCAATTGCCCTTTGACAGTAGATCTTTTCTGTTTGTATGGGTGAAAGCTGGAAAAATGTAGAAATGCATTACAATATGTGTGTTTTCTAAAAACAGATGATGTTAAACATTGCCCTACATTATCCTTTTCTAATTTGACGTCGAGGTAATCAATTACCTCAGATGAAAATTTTGATGTGAATCTTAAGAACTCCGTAGTGGAGTTCATAGTGTCAACAAGAGCCATCGCTTCTAGTTCTGTACCCCTGAACAAAATGAAAATGTCATCTAAAAAACGCGTATAATAGATGACAGATTCCAATAGGCCTGGGATCTTCTTTAAGATGTTAATTTCCCAATAGCCCATTACACCCATTTGAAGAAAGAATTCATTGAACATAAAATAGTTAGAAGTCAAAACTAGAGGCACCAAGTTCTTTTAACATAGCCCCTGTCCATTCAACAGCCTCCTGGTGTGGAATGGAGTCAATGGCGTCGATGGTCAAAAGTTATTGTTCTGGTTGAACAAGATCCCATTGATGTTCCCAAGGAAAGACCAAGAGTCCTTACAAAGACTGGTAATTCCTTTTGTATATTTGAAGGAATTACCAGTCTTTGTAAGGACTCTTGGTCTTTCCTTGGGAACATCAATGGGATCTTGTTCAACCAGAACAATAACTTTTGACCATCGACGCTATTGACTTGAGTACACTCATTCCACACCGAGGCCCCACTTGGTCAGAATTGTTAGTTAGATTGTTTTGACTTCTACTATTTTTATGTTCATCAATCAATTTCTTCAAAAAACGTAAGTGGCGAAGTAACCTTGTGGGGTATAATTTATTACCTCAACGTCAAATTAGAAAAGGATAATGTAGGGCAATGTTTAACATCATCTGTTTTTAGAAAACACACATATTGTAATGCATTTCTACATTTTTCCAGCTTTCACCCATACAAACAGAAAAGATCTGTTGTCAAAGGGCAATTGGTGAGAGCTGGTAGAATGTGTAGTACTAAGGGAGACTTTGACAAGGAATGTGAACTGTTGAGAACTATGTTTAGTAATCGAAACCAAATGTTATGTGATCTGATAGGTGAAGTGTCCAGAAAGGACCAGCTTTTACAAACCTCTATTATCGCAGGGTGAGCCTATAGCCAGTGACTCACCAATTTATGAAACAACAACGGGAAGCGAGTTCGATCATAATGAAGTAGGGCTAAATGTACAGTTATTACCACATTTAGTCTGAACTCTAGGGGATTTTGCACAATTAATAAAACTGGCATTTGATATCCACAAATTCATACTTGGTGGATAGACTGAAAGATCTACTTCAAAGAGAGGCAACCCAAAACCCGATACTGTCAGGAGGTGAGAACAGGTGAAACATTTATGATCAGGGATGTTTTGCCTTAAATTGTGACAGCAAATCTATTATCTACACTGCTTTGTGCAGTTGCTGTGACGCTATATATATAATAGAAAAACGGGGGCATTTGAAGGATCGTATATGAACATTAGCAAAGCATATAGGTTCGAACCCTGCTCATAGTTTGACCATGTCCCTATTAGGGTCCATTTTCACTGATTTTAGAAAACAGGGAGCTTGAATCCAGGATTAAATAGTAATTGTAATATAGCCCCTGTTTTAAAACTTAAAAGTTATTTTAGGTAAAATATCCTTGGTTATATGTTATAAGTACAAAACATAAAGAATATAAGTACTTGCTGATTGTGATGACATCAAAGAGAGGTAAACACCCTCTCGGCACCAAAACAGAATTCATATGATTTCTGGTATTTTGTCAATGTGTGGTATTATGTTAGTAATAATGTTACATCTTGTTGGCATTTTAACATTATATACACACATACACATCTAATGAAAATGTACACTTGGAGTCCATGGTTGCAACGAAAGGTTTATTATATATACATTTTTCTGTATTGACATTTTCCTATGCTGGCATTTTGTCACGATGATATGCACAGATTTTCTAAAACATATTTTTAAGATAGGGTTGTACCGGTTACTGGTATACTTAATACTGGCTGCCATTTTTAACTTTTTATGATTTTAAAAGTTTAATAGATATAACTTACTGACGCTGCTTTGAGGAATCGTGATGATGTCATTTCCTCTATTTTCTGTTTTTAAACGCTGTGTTGTAGTGTTGACTTATTTTCTGATGAAGCTACGGCTGTGTTTTAATAAACACGTATTCATCATTGTACAATATGAATATATAAGTGGATTTTTATTTTATAAGGACTGGCTGAATCTAAGTCTGGTTCCATGTTAATGTGTGCTGGACTTCCAATAAAAATGATTTAGAAGGAAGCAGAAATGAAATAATAGGGCTATTTAATGAGTAAAGTGACCTGTCCTTACAGGTGACAGCAGAAGTAAAATGTATTACTTTTGCACATTAAAAAATATGCGTTATGATAAATCATGTCTACAGTCACACTTCCTTGTAATATCCCTACAGGCAAGGGAGGGATTGTTGCTACTGTTTTGCTTCTGGTGAGAGAAGAAGCAAAGGAGCATCATATCCCAGCAGCATGAAGCTGTGGTGTGACCGGCAATAGTAGTACTAGCCAGGCAGTGAACAATCAGGGGAATCCCCCCCTTTTCATTATTCTTGACAAAGCTAATTGTTTCTTTTCAGTAAGTACTGCTTGATTAGCAACTGCCTAACCTAGCTTCCGAATATCTGCCTAAATACTTCATCCATAAATCATCAGAGTCTACTTATAAGTTTCCTCTCAAGTGTTTGGTAGTGCCTGTATAGATGTAAACTCCTTGAGTTGACTTTTTCTTGTAAAACCACTGTTGAAATTTCACCAATACCTAGTTGCAGACAGGGCAACTAATTTACAGTGACAAGCACTGCTGTGAGTATTGCAAACCAAGTACTCCTGACATTACTTTATATTCTCATTACAACCATCTGATCAATAAAAAAGGGCCTGTTGCCATGGATACAAACTTTCCTACTATGTCTGTTACCATCTTGATAGATATGGGCACCTCAATGGCAATGTAGAAATTGTCTCATGTTTACTGGCAACCAGCTAATTCTCAAAACATTTATAAGTTATATGAGATATGTATTTACCCAATGACACTGGAGGCAATTATCTCACATAAAAGCACTCCTAATGTCAATCAGGTTGCCAGTAGTACACACTCTGTACCCATCACACACACAGTTCAGAGTAGACACAAAGGCCTACATATGTAGAAGCACTTAAAAGTAATCTTCCTAAACCCCAAAGACCTCAGAAATGAAGTATACATAAAAATACCATCAGCAGCCCTGAATTCACTCTTTCAAAATAATACCCACATCAGCATATACAGCTGCATCTCATGGACCCTTTACTTGTAAGCTCACAATGCAAGCCACCACAAAAGCCAACATTCTGGTCATTAGAGATGCCATTGTAAGAAACACTGATGTTTCTCCAGGATGAGTAAAGGGAAGGTCACAGTCAGTTGCTTATTATGGTTTAGGACCTACCATATTACACATGCACTCAGGTCATTGGACCACAAGTACCAGTATGACTCAGTCATAGTCCATGTGGGTGTAAATGACTTGAGACGTACCTCCCTAGACTATATGAAGAGTGACATCATGGAGCTCTTGAAATATGTGTCCTAGGCTTGTATGAGCCTAGCATTGAGCAACATTTAACTTTCTCCAAGGATGATGTCACAATGCAAAGAGGAGATAGATAACTGACTTTAATAATTGGTTTAGTTTCTAGTGTCATTCTGAGAGATTGCATAATTTGTCAGCATGGAAGAAGATGGTCAACAAACCATACTGCTTTGCCAGGGATGGTGTGCACCTCTCCCCTCTAGGCTTTCAAAAAACATTGTCCTCCCCCATAGTGCCTTTCTTAGGCAATGCCAAACTGAAAGTACTTCTGGCATAGTAAATTAAACCCAAGAAATTCTAAAGGTGTTCAATGCTAGGAGTCTAAACAAGAAACTCTACTCCTTGCAAGCTTGCTTCCCCCCTAGAGAATGCTGAGGTGACATCTGTGCAGTCACTGAGATATGGTTGCACACATTTAGACCAGCTACTAGAAAGACTGGGACTAAAGGTGGAGGTGTCTTGATTTATATCAAAAATAAATATACCTCAAAGCTGGTCAAACAGAAAAATGCACTTGAGATTCTCCATGTTCACATCATCATAGACAAAATCCCATATCATTTCATTATAAACTATAGGCCCCCCTCTACGACCCAGGAACCTCATAACATGAATTTAAGTTTCTTGGAAACTGAATACCATATTCATGGGCAACTTTAATTTCCTCAGTATTAACTGGGCATCTTATATAAGATGCCAAAGGACGGGCACAGAGATTCCTGGATTTTGTAAACACAAACTCTCTGGACAAAATTATCAATATGCTGACCAGGGGTACAAACATACTGGATGTTGTACTTATTATATGGGAAAGTGCTGCACATACCCTACAGTAATGTCTTCTTTGATAAGGCATACCACAAAACTGTCTTTGAAGTATAAATAAAACCTGGAACCCCATCTAACCTTGGAATGTTTAGGAACAACTCTAAGGCTAAATTCCTACTATTAATTGAGAACCTGGCAAAAGTTCAAGCCCTCCATAAACCATAAGAACACTGCTACCTGTGTGTAACTGCTCACAGAATCCTTACTCAAGCATGTTAATAGCTCTATAAAGGCAGCTGTACCCAGCAGGAAGATATACTAAACTAACTCAAAAAAAATCCACCATTTTGGCCTACATCAATAGGCTGTTTAACAGAAGGAAGAAATTTGGCAAGATAAATGCACTCTCATAAAACAATGCAAACTACTCAGAGGACAACTAAAACATATCAAACCCAAATCTGATGGAAATTTAGCCTTCTAGGTTAAAGACTACCCCAAGGCATTCTTTAGCTATGTCTGCAACCTCAAAGGCAATATATAATTGTGTGCAGAGCTCAGTGTTAATGGAACCACCTATACTGAGCTGGAATATATATCAAACCTATTGGCAGACAAATTCAGGTCTAGCTCTATCCCTCTCAAAATTCAGTCTTCCATTAGGAAATGCCATCAAATATAACCTCCCTTACTATCAGTAGAGATCAGGTCATCAATACTCTCTCTAAAGCCAAGAATATTGCATCAATGGGCCTAGACAATATCCTAGGATTCCTTCTAAATATCATGAAACATGACATACCAGGCCCTAAAGAGTTCCTCTTTAACTGCAACCTCCAAACAGTCTTCACACCTCACAAATGGAGAACCTCAACAGTCAACCCAATGCACAAAGGTGGGCCATATACAAACCCTGGAAACTCAGACCCATAAGTTTCATTAGTCTCCTATGCAAAGACATGGGAATAATTACCAAGGAAATGATCAGTAATGACATAGGAAACCTCCCAACACTGGACACAATCTATTTTGGTTTCATCAAGGACAGGTCATGCCTAATTAACCTGATGGACTTCTTTGAGAAGATTACCAAAGCAATGGATGAGGACAAAATGGTTTACACTTACACTACATTCCTTGACCTGGCCAAGGCATGTGGTACAATAGCCCACTCAGGCATTGTAGAAAAACTTAGAAAATTAGATATAAACCCTTATGTTACCCAGTGGATAGGACCCAGGAAGTTAGAATTGGGGAGGTAACCTCTACAAAGAGGCCAGTCATAAGCGGTGTCCACCAGGCAACGGTTCTGGGATCATTTCTTTTTGGCATTTACTTCTCTGAAGTCAAGGTCAATGTCAACGGCCTCTGGCTGACTAAATCTGCAGATGACTGCAAATTAGGATCAGTAACAGAATCCTCCTCTGACGCAAATGTTCTCCAGGAGGGGCTGACACAGACAAATAACTGGTGATGGAGCCATGGACTAAAACTAAATGCTAAGAAATGCATAATACTATCATTCAGTAAGTCATCATCCCCAGTAAATGTCATACTGACTACACACCCCTAACAGTCAACACAGTAGTCAGGGACTTGAGGACACACATAAACAGTAGTGTTCCCTTTGACCACCATGCGTTTACACTAGTGAGGAAATCATTCTACGTTGTGCAATGTACAAGCAAAGGTATGACATCTATGTCCAAGAAGGGCATTATTCTACTGTATTCAGCATTCATCATAACTATTATTGAGTACAGTGCCCCTTTGGTATGTACCTAACCAGGCACATCCAACAATTGGAACCTCCACTGAGGTTCCTCACTAAAAGAATACAGGGCATAAGTAACATGCCTTGTGTAGATGGCCTCAAAGCCCTATCCCTGTATTCTGTTTCCTACAGGCTGTTGAGAGAATATCCCTGCCTGCCATATAAGGCATTTTTGGACCCTGCACTGATGGATTTGCATATCTGCAAAACAAACAGAATCAGAATTACCCATTATAAAGACTTAAGTCTTACCTCTGATATAAGCAGGACCTTCCGGAGAGAAACGTAAGTATCCCAGAGACCACCCCTTCTCTGGAGCAGGTTCCCCATCCATGTGAATCTTAGTTCCTCCTTAACTCAATTCAAGTGTAACTTAGACAATTGGATAGGGAGCAGGAAATTCATCCCTGGTTTGGTATCTATATCTCTAATTTACACGTGCAGCCTGTAAACTCTTCATCTCCTAAGCACCTGCTTATAAATATTTAATTTCTCAAGCCTTTGTTTTTGTTTATCAAAGGTACAAGAACTTGTCAGAGATTTGGGATGCATGGCTATACTTAAAAAGGTCCTTGTGATCATTAGCCTACTACACACATAGGAAACTATATAACTCCCCAAGTTGGGAAAGTCAAAGTACTCTTTGATTAAAAGATTTTGATCCAAGGATTGGAACACCATGGATTTATAAGCAAATTATATGCATATATAGTAAAACAGCTGTAACACACAGTATTCTACTGCCTACTGTCATAAAGCAAGAACATTCACAAGTCAAAAATGCATCTGGGTGGTAACAAGAACACAGGAGAACATGCATTCATAGTTCAGTGCTGGCAATAATTTCTGTCATGGTGGCGTGTGTAGTCTGTGTTAGTACAGATTAAGTCTGCTCCATCTCAAGCCACTCCAGTTCCTTTACCGAGAGATGTATAATCTCCATCACTTACTCTGAGAGTGCCATCCTATTCTAAGCTGAGAAGTGGTCTAGACTGTTTGTAGGCTTCTGAGCCCCCAAGCCTTTCTGTGTTGGAGGGAAGCCTTCTAGCTTAATTTTGTTTTTTAGAACTAGCCAGTTTTCCAGTTTCAGCACACAAATCTGTTTCTTTGAATTCAGCACTTGTTCAGAACTCATTGTAAGCACTAAATAAGCTGCAACTTACTACAGCACTCAACTTTCCTCACTTGTCTAGAGGAAAGCAGGTTTTAGTACTTAATAAATAAGCACCTATCCAGGCATGTCTAAGGGTCAGCTCCCGGTGATTTCTCCTGTCTACCTGTTGAATCTGGGCATCTTGGGGCAATGCAGCAATTGCCTCATGTACACAGACATCCCTTTCCTCCTACCACCCAACACTACAACCTGTGAGAGATGCACTTATATAGCCAAACTGGAAGCAAAGCTCTCTTCACCCAAGACTGGACTAGACAGTCAAGAGGAGAAGGTAAACACTTGCACCACACCACACTCATCACATAGTCCCTCAAAACCTACACCACCAAAACACACACATAGAAACACAAAACACACACCTACATTCATGGAGGCTCTCAATAAAAACCTGCCCAAGCATCAGGGACCTCCAAAGCAGAAACACAAGCAAACTCCACCCCCCAACACAACCCAAATGACACATAGCCCACAAACTCAGTGTGCCACTCGACCACAATCCATAAGGCATAACAACGTACCCAACACTCTAGTCATAGGTGACTCTATAGTCAGGCACACTGATGTTCTACTCACCAGGCTAAACAAGTAGAAAGTTACTGTCACCTGCCTGTCAGGTGCCAGGATTCACCACATAATGCACGCACTCAGGTCACTCCACAACAAGTACAAATATGACTCTGTCATTGTCCATGTTGGTGTGAATGACCTGAGACATACCTCCATGGACTACATGAAAAGAGACATGGAGGAGCTCTCCGATCTTGTAGCCCAGGCAGGTATGACCCTAGCCCTGAGTAGCATCCTGCCATTACCCAGAATTATACCACAGTACAAGGACAAAATGATTGCTTTCATCAATTGGCTAAGCTTCTGGTGTCATTCTAAGGGGATCCAGTATTTGTCTGCCTGGGACGACATGATCGACAAACCACGATGCTTTGCCAGAGATGGCCTGCACCTGTCGCCCTTGGGATTCCGGATACTGGCTAAGGCTCTTGCCACCCCTATAGTGACTTTTTTAGGCAAGCTGCAAATGACAAATTCACCATCATATCAGGTACAAGCAAGCAAAATCTGAGGGTAATGGTACTCAATGCTAGAAGTCTAAACCTCAAAATGCACTCACTCAAGGCACTCCTTAAAATGGAGAACATCGACATCTGTGCAGTGACAGAGACCTGGTTCAAAGCTCCAGAGAGCACCCCTGCATTACCAGGCTATAATTCATACCACACCTTTCGGCCACCTAACCCGGAACGAAGGACTAAAGGTTGAGGCGTGTCCATATTCATTAAGGATATCCACACCTCCAGGCTAGATGCACAGCATAATGCATCCGAGATTATCCAAGTGCAACTAACTGTGGGCAAGACCGCAATCCAAATTGTAGCTTGCTACAGACCTCTCCACCATGCCTCAGGATTCCCACTCCTCATTTCTTGATACACTGGAAAGTATAAGGGTACAACCCAACACCCTAATAATGGGTGATTTCAACTACCCTACCATTAACTGGGAAAACTACTCATGTACCAACTCTTTTGCTCAAAGTTTTCTGGAATTCAAAAATCAAATGCCTTGGATCAACTTATTCACATCCCCACAAGGGGCAGCAATATCCTAGACCTAGTCATTACCAACATGGGCAACCAGTGTTCCATACCAGAGGTCAATTCCTTGTTGGTCAGATCTGACCACAAGCTAATCAACCTAGACATCCACATCCTTCCCCCACCCCCAATTAGGGAAACCACCGTAAAAAAACTTCTCAAAAGCCAACTTCTCACTTCTTAAGACAGAACTGGCAAACTTCATGACACCCATACAGACGGACAATAGAGGTACGACTCCTACACAAATGCACTTTATATGCACTTACACAAGTGCATGAATCATGCTATCCCTAATAGAACCAAGATGATATCCTCCAAAAAAAGGAAGCCAATCTGGTGGTCCTCTGCCATAAGCAACTCTACAACTGAAGAAATAAACTGTTGCAAAAAGAGTAAAATCCCATGACTGGAGGAACTCCTTGGTCAACCTCAGTAAGAAGCTGAGATCCCTCATCAAATCCTCCAAAGCTAGTTACGAAAACAAAATTGCCACTGACGCTAAAGTCAACCACAAAGCATTCCATAGCTATGTCAAGAATCTCTATGGCAACACTCAGATCTGCTCTGAGTTGCAGCACAATGGCACTAAATATACAGAGCCAACTGATATTGCCAACATCCTGGCAGATAGGTTTAGTGCTAACTTTACCCCCCTCTCACCCCCTAGAGGGTCCATCTCTATACCGGAAGAATGCAAAGTTCCTGTAATCACGGCTGCACAGGTAAAAAACACAATCTCCAAAGACAAAAACACAGCATCCATGGGACCTGACATTATCCCAGGCTGCGTTCTACATGAACTACAGAATGAACTGGCACCCTACCTAAGTACCATGTTCAATCATAGCCTCACCTCAGGCTTTTTGCCCACTGAATGGCACACCACAACGGTTATCCCACTCCACAAAGGGGGAGCCATGATGGACCCCGGGAACTACCACCCCATTAGTCTGATGAGCCTGATCTGCAAGGCCATGAATTGTATCATCATGGAACACATAAACAAAGACATTGGTAATCTCCAAATTCTGGACCCTACCCAGTTTGGATTTGTAAAAGGCAAATCATGTCTCCTAAACCTGATTGACTTCTTTGAAGCAGTCGCCAAAGCCATAGATGAGGGTAAAGTGGTTCACACAGCTTATCTAGATCTCACCAAGGCTTTCAACACCATCCCCCACTCTGGAATTATAGATAAGCTCACTGAACTAGGTATAAATCCCTATGTCACAAGATGGGTTGCCAACTGGCTCACAGACAGATCCCACACTGTGAAAGTAGCGGACTCCAAATCCGACTTCAGACCAGTGACAAGTGGAGTACCACAGGGTTCAGTCCTGGGTCCTCTCCTGTTTGGTATCTACTTCTCTGAAGTACAGGCTAACACAGAAGGTCTTTGGCTAACAAAGTTTGCAGATGACTACAAACTAGGAGCCATAATCAAAACTCCTAATGATGTGGACATACTACAAAAGTGCCTCACTGAGACAGATACCTGGTGTCAAAGCCATGGCCTGAAGCTCAATGACAAAAAGTGCATTGTCATCCCCTTTGGTAAAAACTCTGTACCCATGAACTACCACATAGCTGGTAGTCTACTTAATGCTGAAAATGTGATAAGAAACCTTGGGACACAGGTGGACAGTAGTCTCTCCTTTGATAATCACATCGCCACAGTGGTCAGGAAATCCTTCTACGTGGATCACCTCATCACAAAAGGTTTCTCATCCAGAAAAAAAGAGGTCACTCATTATAGAGTACAACGCCCCTTTTGGTATGTACCTCACAAGGCATCTACAACAACTGGAAAGGCCAAAGAAATACCTCACAAAGAGGATTACTGGCCTCAAACAGATGCCCTATGAAGACCGTCTCAAAAAACTCCAGCTTTACTCCATCGCATATCACCTACTCAGAGGTGATCTCTGCCTAACATACAAAGCTATGTCAAATCCAGAGCTGTTGGACATGCTCCACTTAAAGAAATCCCAATCCCTCCAAGCTACATACTTTAGGGACCTAAACCTTTTCACCACAATAAACAGAACATGCTGGAGGGGTAGATTCCTGTCCCGGAGACTTCCCATACTCTGGAACAGGCTACCTATCTATGTCAAACAGAGCTCCTCATTAGCACTCTTCAAGAAAAATCTTGATGATTGGATGGGAAATAGGAAATTCACCCCAGGGATCACTTCTGTGGCTCTGCTCGACAGGGGCACAGGAAAATAATTTTCTTGGATGGCGAAAGCCAGGATACATTTTTGGCTAGGCTTATAAAGGCCCTAGAGCCAATAGCCTAGTACCTACCTATGAACCTATGAATCTATAAGATGAAGAAAAAAAGGCATTGCAGAAGGAGGAGTGAATCCTACCTTCTGACAGGTTGAAGGCAAGTGTGTCACAGAGTCAGTAGTGAATCCTACCTTCGGACAGGTTGTGGTCAGTTGTGTCACACGGTCATTCTCCCTGAGCCCCATCTCCTTTGTCTTCTTTTTCTCAGATGTCTTCTTCAAAGTGTCTGATGAGCAATTTTCTTTAGAGTTCACTGATGAACATTTAAACAGCCTTGAATAGGAATGTTGTGTTCTTTGTCTGCTCAGGAAGTTATCCACCTCCCTCCCTAAGGAGCTCAGCATCCATTTTGGCAGTCTTTCTGTACTTGCAGAATTGTATAGAGTCTTAGATGAGCTGCATAGCTAAAGTATGGACATGTTTCAAGAGCTGGAATGCATATCTTATGCTTGTCAAATAAAGCTGTAATATAGTCTAGAACAAAGCACACATGCCTCCAATCTTACATGTTGTCCTTAGGTTTCAGGCTTTTTTATGACTTCCTCACATCCCTGTTTTTATCAACTTTTATGATGAAGTAGCCATGCAGATTGGTGAGGGACACTGTTTATCCTGT
>NC_056730.1:48579833-48622333 GCF_019279795.1 Protopterus annectens | reverse complement strand
GAGTACATGCTAAATATCTTTCATCCATTTTTTTGTTAAAAGACATATAGATTTTAATTGCACAGGCACTGTAAATCAGGATGCTTTGTAAGATGTAATACATAAGAATTTGTTTATGAGGAAGATTGATTATTGCTTTTAGCCAAAACTGAATTCTTTCAGTAATGTTTTAAATTTGGTTTATTATTCATTTCCTTTTGATCATATAATAGCAAGCTTTGTTATAATGTCATGATTGTAGTATTGTTACAAATGTGGAAAATTGTAGTCATAACCAGCTGCTGTTTATGTTGCTATGAAAACATACTTAGAATGTCCCAAGGTAACACTTAATGCACTTCAAAAGTGGCTTTCTCTAAATACATTATTTTTCAACTTGTCCATATTACTGTAATGGCTGCATGTCTTTTTTTCCAATAGGTATGACAAACAGAAGAAAGTTAATACAGTGCTGAGCAAATTATACCATATCAATAAATCATTTAAAATGGCTTGCTATGTGATAACTTTTCAGCCATTGCTGTAATATATGCCTTGCTAAGTTCATAAGATAACATTTTTACTGCTTCTCTCATGATATAGAGGGATAGTGTCACAGCCAGTCATGCTTAGGTATTTCTTTAACACAAAAGCCAGGCATGCCAGATCTGTGTTGCTTCCTCTGACTATGTTTATAGCATGTGTCAATATGAAGCAAAGTCTAGTTGAGTATTTACTATTAAAATAGATAGGAATATTGTCCTTAAGTATATGTCAAGAAAATGTACAACTTGTGGCTTTCTAACATAAGAAAATGTAAGTAAGTGCTGTTCTGAGAATGTAGTTATTCTATAAGTTAATGCTTGCCTACAGTGCATGAGATATTCAGTAATTTGTATACTAGCAACCTGAAGTCTAGAAGACTATAGGTTCATAGGTTGGTACTAGGCTATTGGCCCTAGGGCCTATACAAGCCTATCCATAACAATTCCCTGGTTATTTCTTCCCACAATATTTACTTCCCTGGACCCCTGTCTAGCAGGGTGACTGATGTGATCCCTGGGGTGAATTTCTTATCTCCCATTCAATCATCAACGTTCCTTTTGAAGAGGGCCAAAGAGGCAAGCTGCTTGACATGTATGGGCAGTCTATTCCAGAGTGTGGGGATTCTCTGGGTCAGGAACCTATCCCTCCAGCATGTTTTGTTCATTGTGATGACAAGGTTTAGATCCCTGGAGCATGTGGCTCTGAGGGATTGGGATTTCTTTAAGTGTAACATGTCCAACAGCTCTGGGTTTGACATGGTCTTGTATGTTAAGCAGGGATTCACCCTGAGTAGACAATATGTGACAGAGTAGAGCTGGAGTTTTTTTAGATGGTCAGCATAGGGCATCTGCTTTAGGCCTGTGATTCTTTTAGGGAGGTATTTCTGCGGCCTTTCCAGTTGCTGCAGATGTCTTGAGAGATACATACTAAATGGGGCATTGTATTCTATAATGGGTCTAATGAGGTATGAGTACAGTGGGACAATGACCTCCTTTTTTTCTGGATGAAAAGCCCTTAGTGATGAAGTGTGCCACATAGAAGGATTTCCTGACTGTTGTGGTGATGTGGTTATCGAAGGTGAGACCACTGTCCACCTGTATCCCTAAGGCTCTTATCACACTTTTGGTGTTTAGTGTACTGCCACCTATGTGTTAATTCACAGGTACATGTTTTTCCCCAAAGGGATAACTATATTATGTGGTACATGTGAAGTGTATATGGAGAAGGAGGTGAAATATTTATAAGTACATCATTGACACAAGACCTGAATTTATGTTCAGTTTTTTTCATCTCTCTCACTGCTCTTAATAAGGCAGATGTTTTAATGTGATGCACTGATTTTCACACACACACACACACACACACACACACACACACACACACACACACACACACACACACACACACACACACACACACACACACACACACACACACACACACACACACACACACACACACACACACATGCTTCACAGAATAAAGAATAACAAATATGTTTTGTTTCCTACTTCAGCCGCTATCCCTGCCTTGCAAATAGAGAAAATATCCATCCATTTGAAATTGCAGCCACCGCTCATTGCAGATGCAGATGGGGCCAAAGATCCATACAAAACACTTGACGCACACTCATAGATCTCACAGAAATGCATTTAAAATCAGCTGATCCATACCAAAACGCTTGTTTGAATTCCTGCTCGCACTCGCGGAAACAGAAATGCATTTAAACTCAGCCAGCCAGCCAGAAATGTGTGCAATGTACATGAAGACATCAGCTCAAAACAAAACGGGGAAAAAAATTAAAAATAAAACTTGGAAAAAGTCCGAAATGAAGGGGTGCCACTCAGGATTCATGTCACCCCATTATTTGGGCCCCAAAACTCGGTAAAAGTCAAGTAATTTGATACAGTTGGGAGGTATGCATGCAGTGTTCTACAAATTACCTGGCATGAATTATCAGACACAGCCTGCAATAAAAGTGTCACTTCATTATACACTCATTTTACTGATTCATTATTTTGCAGACAAGTAAAACCCTCTAGTCACAAGGACACCTGTTTTTAGGGTAAACTGTAGATGTACTAAAGAATTATGATAGCTGGGGAATGAGTAAAGCTAATATGAAGCTGAGATCAGATCTTCCCAACTCCCAACTCTCCTAATCTTACATTTCCTTTCATTCTTAGATTTACCTGCATGCCTTTCATTCTTAGATTTACCTGCGTGCAATTAGTATGCAGTTCTATTTTATATCTTGACGTTATTCTCACATGCTATTTGTATTTATGTGTTTTCCCAAGAGAAGGTTGTCATCCAACATCGGGCCAGATTCAGGAAGCCTCCGTGTAAGAGTTATAACTCTTACACGGAGGCTGCAGTTAAACGGTGTGATGTCAGCATGTCATGCATATGCATGAGGTGCATGAGGCATACTGAATCACACTGTAACTCTTACATGGTCTGTGTAAGAGAGTAGGGGGCGTGTTCGTAGGCTAAGCCCTGCATGCGGACACGCCCCCGGAAGTGCAGAATGGCTGAAAGTAAACAGCCACGAGAGAGGCCATGGAAATGTAAATAAACACACTACACAACACATTCCCCCACAGACCATCAGTGTACAAAGTGAACAGAGGCTATAAAATGAAAATAAAAACTGTTTTATTTTTGTTAAACCCCGTAAATGTGTGCTACTGTGTGTGCTCGTGTGCGCGGGTGTGCTACTAGCGCAATTGCAGTTAGCAGGCAGTGGAGAAGGATATGAGAACTAAATATGCAAAGTAAGCCAAGAAGAAATAGCTTAGCGGTAGAGTTGCCGGCTTAAGAGTAGGCAGGCAGGGTTCGAGCCCACACAACAACCTTTTTTTTGTAAATAAGCACTAAAAAGGCCCCTGACAGTATTGTACAAATGTAAAAGTATACCCTTTTGTAAAATGGAATGAAATGGAGCATATATATTGAAGTAACACAATAATAAAAATATTTAGAAATGTACTGATAGCTAAGCTGCAGTGAGACAGAGTGCTTATAGCTGAGTAGTGTTTAAAAAGTTGCAAATTGTCTGCCCATAGCTAAGCACTGGTTTAACAGGCTCAAACTGTGTGCAACTAGCTGTGCTCAGCTTAACATGTGTGTCACCAGCCAATTAAGGTTTATCCCAGCGCACACAGTTTTCGCGCCGCTCCCACAAGCTAACTGCCAGTGCGCATGCATTAGCTCTGCGCAAACTAGCGCAGATTTGGTTTTAAGTGCTTAAAAGTGCTTTTGTCATGTTTGATTGACAGGTCCTCAACTCATTTCTGTCATGAAAATTAAAAATCAGTGGTTAGATTCGAACCCAGGATACCATGCACTAGAGTCAAGGTACTAAACCACTAAGCCATGACAACCAAAGTTAGAAATGCAGAAATAGCATATATATGGGATAAAATCCAGAATGGAGCATGATAAAGCAGTTTCTGTGAAGTGGATACAATTCCAAAATGGCCAATCACAGAAATGTGTGGGAAAAGTGGTATATATAAGCCCCATAGGTGGGAATACACAGCATAACCGATTGTAGAACAGACCTGCAGTCAGCATGAGTGGAGTAGGTGAGGGACGTTGCTTTCGAGCACAGCGTTGGGGCATTCAGGAGTCCAGATACATGGTCTGGCTCCTAGTCCACCATCATGAGGCCCAACTCATGCAGGGCCAGGTCTCATGGGGAGCGTATAGGGCGGAGGCATGGGACTGGTTGGCTCATGATCTGACCAGTGCTACTGGCATTCCACTCACTGGTGAGCAGGTCCGTCACCACCATGCGGACCTGAAGCGGCGTAAGCATGACCAGTTGACCCAATGAATCCAGGAGGCCCGGGATATGCCCAAAACCCCAGCACTGAGTAAGTTAAATCTTACTCATGTATGTAAGGATTTCAACTAGCTGATACCATGGAGATGTGTAGTCCAATATTACTTCCTTTGTATTACAGCTGCAGGTGTCCGTTCTCCGAACCGCGAGATGCATGACCGTAGGCTGGCGTGGCTGCACCACCGTGCAGGTTAGTAACCCCACCTAGTACTTGTAAATAAATATTATAGTGTAGCATGTATCAGAACTCTGCAGTGTATTGATTAAAAGTAATATAATGTGCAAGCAAGAATTGAAAGTCTGCAGGTATGGCTGCAACAGGTTCATCAGTATGCAAGTGTAACTGGGAATATAATTGATAGAAATAAATAGTGCTGTAATACAGATGTCCCACCATTAATTAAATATAGTATAACCTGCAGTAGTCTCAAGAGTACAGCTTCAGAATCTGAGGTAGTCACATGTGAGATTTATCCCCTGTTGAAATGCTGAATCATGACAGAAGTGAGGCTGTTGGAAAGTGTTTGAATCACCACAGGTCTAATATGTGAACAAAGCCTAGAAGTACCAACCTGCACTGTGAAGTTACAGGATGTGTGAGAGTGACAGAAAGGGTCATGTATGAATAAATAAAGTAGTAATAACCCCTGAATATATAAGCATCAGTGTGTTTCTACAGAACTAAATGCATGTGGGAAGTACAAATTAACATCCCAAACTGATTTCAGTGTGTCTGAATCTGGAATGTCTAGGCCAAAATCTGTATATGGCGATAACAGTAAACAATTTGCAGATAGAATGAATGATTATCTGACAGACTAAACAACCATAGTTGTCCCCTGTCCTGTCATGAAAGTGTAGCAGGATGATGTATCTGATCAAATTCAAAATAAGTAGGATAGTGATGTATTTGTAACAGGTCTAGCATGACAGCCAAATAAAAATCATTTTAAAAAATCAGACTCAAGTTAATTGTGTACCTATTACAAATGTATATCAATGTGTAACTTCTGAATGTGTCATCATTTTCTTTCTCCACCCCACCCTATAATTGCAAATTAAAACACTGACTAAATATTGGTATGTGAACATTTCATTAACCATGGACATTTGTCCTGTTCACAAATATATGCATGTCTGTTTGTGCATGTGCCCTGTTCATACCTGCAAACCTGATGGCCTGTTGCCATTAATTAACCCTGCATGCTGTTTGATTGTGTATTTCCTTTCAAATAATGCATGTGATATTGAAATGCCCGTTGTTCAATGGTGTTAATATCTGGGTGTTTGTTTAATGGGAATACCAATGCATGCTGTTACAACTAATTGGAATGTAATAATATGCCACTAACCCAAACTAACATAACATACCCACAAACCTAGAATGCTTGGGAAGGCAGGTCCCAGCAGACCCACCTCTCCCACCTCAGCTGGCGACTGCACCTGGCACTAGTGCCCAGGCTGGAGCCTCCTCCAGTGGCCCTGTGCCACCTTTGGGTGGAAGCGCTGCAGGGGATGAGGCCCGTCCCCCCTCTGCAAGCATGGCCGGAGGAGTACGTCCACTCACCCTCCAAGGTGTCCGGTCTGTGGTGCGAAGGGAGATCCAAGACTCTGTTCTTGGGCCCCTACGCCAGCTCGAGGCTCGAGTGGCACAGCTTACGGCCACGGCCGTTGTCCCGCCTGCACAGCCCCCAGCACAGCCCCGTCCTGGGCTGTGAAGGAACAGTGGCAACTGCCTATGGGTGGGGATATCTGTTCCACTGTTGCCATCTGTGGGCTCATGCACCTTGGATATCCCAACCTCCATCCCCGTCAATTGTGTAACCCCCCCCACTTGTGTCATACACTGCCCCTGTATGCGTCTTGTCTGTCTTGTCTGTTAACCTACTCAGCCTACCTCCCCAGCTATACCGACTTCCTTCACCTGACATACCACTCTCACCTGAAAAAAAAAAAAAAAAAAAGGGCACTCTGTACCCACAAAAAAATTACGCCCCATACATAGCTGTCCATGTCGCACACATGTCCGCTGGACATTGAAACTGTTAATTACAATTGGCTTTACAACAAATATTAATGTTGTCCTGACACCTCTCTCAGGGGTGGAAGGTTTCAAATGTCCCACCAAAATACATAGAAATACACAGCTGTTGCTGCTAAAGACATGGGCATCTATGGGCCTTACCCACATCCTTCCTGCAAATCCCACGCTTGTTTCCCTACTGTCTTACCCTCTTTGTGACCCCTTTTTCACCACTTTCCTGTCACCCCTTTTTCTTTTCTTTCAAAGAAAATAGCGCGGGTGTGTGCGTGTGTTAGCGGAGCTCACCGCCAGTGCGCATGCGTGAGCTCCGCGCAAACGAGCGCAGACCTGGTTTTAAGTGCTTAAAAGTGCCTTTATGGCACTTTGATTGACAGGTCCTGTACTCATTCTGAAAACAAAAATAAATTCCCACTGCCAGTCTCGAACCCAGGACCTTGGTAACATTAGTCTGTATGACCTACCACTAAGCCATGACTGCCATATGAGAACATAGTGCTAAAATAAATATAACATGTAATAGTAGGAATCAATATAAAGGCAATATAGGAGGTGTACTACCCAAAGCATTTCAGGTAGAGTGTTAATGGCCGAATTACTGGATTCCCACACTAGTTCAGTGTTAACAGAAACAGCCCTGCTAATTGTTAGCTTGTACATAATAATGTAAGGTAATGTACACATAAGAAGGTATGTATATGTAAACATACATATATATAAATATATAGTAATACATATGAAATATAGTCGTAGGTGTCAGTATCCATACACACTCACTACAGGAAACAGTGAATATAAATGCAGCAGCCAGAATCTGCAACACAGCCTGACTCCTGTGAGACCTACTAACCCCTTTACTGCTGGAAGGTGCCTCCAGCACTTTGATTGATAGACCCTGTACTCAATTTGAAAGCAAAACACAAGCATACTAGTAGGCCCTACCACAAGACCATTGTAACACTAGTCTGTATGACCTACCAGCAAGACATGACTCTCATACAGGAATATAGTGCTAAATAAGTGGAACATGTAATAGTAGGAATGAAGATAAAGGCAATATAGTATGTGTACTACCCAAAGCATGTCAGACAGACTTTCACTGTCCCAATTACTGGATTCCCATACTAGTGTGTGTTAACAGAAACAGCCCTGCAAACTGTTAGCTTGTACCCAATATTGTCAGCTAATGTACATATATGAAAGTATGTATATGTACACATATGTATATATAGCAATACATATGAAATATAGTTGTAGGCGTCAGTATGCATACACACTCACTACAGGGAACAGGTGGGAGAAATGCAGCAACCTGAATTTACAACACAGCATGAAGCATGAGAGATGTACTAACCTTCACAATCACAGAACATTTTCCAACAGCATACCAGCATGGTCCACACCCTTACAATCTGAAAGGGCAACGCCTATCTCACATACCTTTTTATAGCACTGTCCTGAAATCACAGTGAGACATGCAATCAGTACACAACTGGCTGTATGCAATTAGCCAATGCTGCCTTACAATTGGTGCAGAGGCCATCACATGGGCCTATGCAGATACCTACAAAAGCATTCAGTACCCACACTCCACACATGCAATACAGTCATTGCACAAACCTAATGAGAAAGAGAGAGAGAGAGACAGAGAGAGAGAGAAATAAGAGAATATACAGACTGCCAGCAGCAAAACCAGTAGCAGCAGCAGCAAACAGCGAGCAGCAAGCAGCACCACTGACACAGCAACAGCTGCCACAAACACAGGTAATGCAAAGTAGCAGGTTAATACTGTGTTTACTGTGACACCTCCAAATGTATCATAGTTCACTATCTATAGGTATGTCCATGAGATAGGTTGTGTGTACACAGTCCTGAAATATATACATATGTAATATTGCTGTACATGTTGCCCATACTTAAAACTTCCATAGCTTAGAACACAAGGCCAGTTGTGCATATGATGCAGTAGTTACCAGGGTCAGTAGAGGTTACTCCTCATTGGTGTGGGACCACTGTGTATGTATGGCACTGTTCAGGTACATATCCTGTAGTATGGCCAGGGATTAATACCAGACTGTCATGTGGTGCTATGTCCTCCAGGGGTGAATGTAGCACACATCCAGGGATACCATTTCGTAACAGTGATGCTATGTGTTCTGCAATGTTGAGGGTAGCCCTCACCTGGACATGTAAGAGGATAGGGAGGTTACAGTCATCTGTGATAAGTAATACCGCATGTGTAGGAGAATGGGGGGGGGTACCTGCACCTAAACTGTCTGCAACAATGTTGCCAATATCTGTGCATTTGGTGAATGTGAAGCATCTTAACACTGATGACCACAGATGCCTTGCCTCCATGTGAATCTGCCCTGTGCTGCAGTAGCCTCCTGCTATTGTTATACAATGTGCCTGTATCTGTAGTCCACTGGACAGGATTAATAAGTGGTGTGCAGATGTTCTGGGTTAGATATGTGTGTGCACAGTACATGCAGTATGTGGGATGTCTGTGGTAAGCATATGCAAAGGGGCCAGCAGTGTGTGTTGTGGCTTCCACTGGCCCAATGGGCTGCATGGATAGCATCACAGTCATAACTATTGAATAACTGTGTAATTACATGCATACATAGCAAGGTAGTGTACTGTGCTTGTGGTGTTGTCGGGATATGTATATCCAGGCTGAGTAATGTGTGTCCACATCACAGGGTTGGATGGCAACACACATCCAGTATGTAGGGATGAACACCCAGAGTGTTTCAGACGTGTCGCCTGTGCAGAAATATCTGGCCATTACCTGTGCATCCCCCACAACACACACACATGCAACATATGGCAGAAGTACTATAGCAGTACACACAGGTTCATAGGTTCATACTAGGCTATTTGCCCTAGGGCATTGATAAGCCTAGTAGAATGTGTTCGTCTTTTGCCACCCAATTACAAGTTATGCTGCTATGCCCTTGTCCGACATTAGTATACTGTGCCTCTGTCTAACAGTGACATAGAAGTGATACCTGGGGTACAACTATGATCTCCATCCACTCATCCAGATTCCTATGGAAGAGAGTCAATGAGGGACTCTGCCTAACCTGTAGTGTGAGTTCATTACAGAGTGAAGGGAGCCTCTTTGTTAGGAATATGCCCCTCCAGCATGTCCATTTATGTCAGTGCTGAGGTTCAGGTCTCCTGAGCATGTGGCTGTATGGGACTCTGATTTCCTGAGGTGCAGCATGTTCATTACTGCTGGGTAGGACATGGCTGTATATGGCATGCACAGATTGCCTCTGAACAGGCAGTATGCCACTAAGTCCAGCTGGATTTCCTTTAACTGGGCAGCATATGACATCTGTTTGAGCCATTACATCCTCTTGATGAGGTACTGTTGTCCTGTACCAGTTGCTGTAGGTGTCTGGTTAGGTACATCCCAAAAGGTGCATTGTACGCAAGTATAGGCCTGATGATGGATGAGTAAAGAGGCACAATGACCTCCCCTGCCATACATGTGAATCCCTCATGATTAGCTGGGCTATATAACATGTCTTTCAATCCACGTTGGCCATGTGGTTGACAAATGACAGACTGCTATCATGTTTCTTCCCCAGGTCCCCAACTATGTCTTCTGTACTCAATGGCCTAACACCTATATTGTACTTTGCCACCAATGTGGAGGCGTGGGAATCTGCATTGAATATTGATACTCCCCCTCCCTTGTTCAAGTGTTGGGGCCGACAAGAATGGTAACAGCTATAACTTGGTAGTGCTGGTGTGCTCCTGTGAAACCTGAAACAGGTTTATGTTACTGCACAGATATCGATGTCCATAATGTTAAGTAGGGTTTTGAGTGCGTGTATCCTGAGGTCTAGACTTCCGGTGTTGAGTAGCATCACTCTTACTTCCTCATCCTTTGTGATACAAATGGATGTGGGTTTGCCTTATGAGCCTTGCCTAATACAGGCACTATGGGTGTAGCAAGGGCCTCCACCAAAATCCAATAGGCCAGGGGTGACAGGTGCAAGCTGTCCCTAGCAAAGCATACCACCCTAAGATGACAGGAATTGCCACACCTGTGAATGACACCAGTATGTCAGTCAATTGTTGGAAGGGATCATCGTGCCTTGATATTGTGGCATCATTCTTGGTGAGGGTAAGATGCTTCTCAAGGTCAGGGTCAAACTGTACTGGGCTACGTGCTCAGAGAGCTCCGTACTGTCTCATGTCATGTAGTCCAGGGAGTTATGTGTCAGGTCATTCACACCAGCATGGACATTGACTGAGTCATACCTGTACTTGCCTTGGGGTTACATGAGTGTTTGTGTTATGTGGCGGGTCGTAGTGCCCGACAGGCTGCACACTGTGACCCTCACCTCGTTAAGCCTGGTGAACGTGATGTCAGTGTGCCTGATGATAGAGGCACCTAGTACAGGTGTATGAGGTGTGTTTACTGTTAATGGCTGTGAGTGTTCAGCACATTGGCTTTGTGTGATATGTGTTGCATGTGTTTGTTTCCGTGGTAGTGGTTGCTTGAGTGTCTGCTTAGGAGGTCTCTGCTGCATAGGCAGACCTGTAGTCTGAGCCTACGAGTATGTTCATGTGTGATCATGTGTTAGTTCTGCTGTCGTGGTAGGTCTATGTGAGACTGGAAGTGTAGTGAGTGTGGTTTCCTTCTCCACCTGACTGGTTATGGCAGTATTGAGTAGAGAGAGCCTAGCCTCCAGTTTGGTATATGGTTGCATCACTCACATGAGCTTGAATTTGTTGTTAGGAGGAGGGGGTTGTCTGTGTACATGCAGCTGTTCTAACATTGCCTCTAGATTACCACACTCACCAGCTGGACTGGGGAGGAGACTGACAACTGACCTTTGGACATGCTAGAATACTATTGTGAATTCCATAATAATTGAGAACAAGGTCCAGTGGGGAGTGAGGGTGTACTGATATTACCTACTACTGCTGACGGATATAAAAGCTTCAGTGAGCAAGTGCCAGGTAACCTAAGTGCAATGTGTCACAATTAAGTAAATGCAACATTGACAAGCAGTCACCTGCTGTCATGTGTAACATGGAAATACGTACAGCAAGCAATGCAGATATCAGTAGTGTTGAGAAGCTGTGTATTATGTGGAAGTAGCATACCAGTGAAATAACAAGCTAACAAATAACAAGCATATAAACAAAGCTAGATTCAGGAGGCCTGGATGTAGTGTTTGCTACAGCAAACAAGGTGTACCAATGTCAGTAAGATACAGCTCAAATATGCAGGCACTATAAACCTGAAACCGGATGTCCCCAGCTATGAATGGCAGAGTACAGCCTATTGTCACACAAGAGTGCAGACCACAAACCTTGTTAATGTTAAATAACTGGCCTGAAGGCCAACTGCCTATACCAGAACTAATACACCTGGACACTGGGCTCTCAATCAGCAGTTCCCAACTTCAACGGATGAAAGATATGTGTGCTGCCACCACAGTGCTTGCCACAAACCTCCCTAATGTAAAACAACTGGTTTGAAGGCCAAGTGCTTAGTCCAAATGAACTAGAATGATAGCTACACTTTAATCAAGTTACAACCAAGCAGTAATAAGTACAATTTAATACTCCCTGTATAGAATGTGTACCATGTATTGCTGAGATACTATGCTGATAACCTGTTTGTGTACCTTTCCAGGGGAACATGGCTCCAAAAAGGAACCCGCATATTCTGCTGCAGAGGATGAAGTGATCCACCAGAGCCTGGTGTGTGACTATGCCATCCTGTTCTCACACACCACCCAGAATCAGCAGGAGAGGTCTGCACTGTGGCAAAATCTAGTCAGCAGGATAAATGATGTTGGCATGCATGATAGGACATATGAGCAGGTGAGACATCACTGCAGTGATTTGATTAGAAATGTCCACCAGCGTGCTGCAGATATCCGCAGGCAACAGGTTGCCACAGGTGGGGGGGTGGCCACACATCCCCCCTCACCAGACAGGAGGGGCTACTGCTAAGTGTTGTGGATCCAGCCCCAGAACAACAACAGCAACAGCCATGCATCATGATGGAGGTTGGATCCACACAGCAGCAAGACACCGAGCGTGCAGGTAAGATGCCATATTTATTTATTGTTATTACTTTTACATTTGTTGACCAAGATAGTCTAGCTGGATATATGTCTATTTTCAGTAGAGGCCTGGGGAGAAAAGCTCCACACATAACATAATAAAGGCAGACAGACAAGTTGTTAATACAGACAGCCAACATAATAGAAATATACACCAGCTTGTTAATTAAATCAACATACATTTAAGGAACTCAAACAGTTTAAAGTCATACACAATGTACTGTCGGTTTCAAAGCAATTCTATCTAAAACATAACGGTTATGCAATAAGGCAAAAGCCATATAGATAACAGTTAAAGCTCAGAAGGGTAGAGAAGTAGAAGGAGTATGAAAGATAAAATAATAGGGAAGAGGCAGGAGTCAAGAAGGGAAGTGAGGAAAAGAAGGAAGACAGTCAAGAGGAGGTGGGTGGGATGGGAGAAGTAGGTCAGAGCATAGAAGGACATCAAGGGGAAAGAAACAGGGTAGAAGCTAGTTTTTATGCACAATGAGGGGTTAAAGGTAAAGAGAGGGTGGGGAGAGGGACGTTAGCCTGGAGTACTACAAGAACAAAGCCAGTGTTTTTGGAAGTACAGTTTGAGTTGTCATTTGAAGAGAGGTAAGGGTGGGATTAGAGTTAACTCCTGGTATGTACATATGACTGTTCTGTACACTGTTACTTCATGCACGCATAAGGTGTGCATGTGGTATGTATCTGTCATCATGATATGTAATTGTGCATGTGTGATACAGACATTATGAGCAGCTGATGTGTATAAGGGAACTAGTGTACTACTGTACTGTATCATGTGCAAAACAAATGGCACACTTGTGCCCACTGACATCACTCTCGTCATACTTCCAGGTCCCTCCCATCTAGCAACGAGGCAGGCCATACATGCTGGTGAGTGTGTTTAACATTACCTGAAAAACAATTTATAATACTAGTAAGAGTAGTGTAACTCTGTAGTATACATGCTGGTGAGTGTGTTTAATAATACCTGCAATACCCAGTTTAACAAAATTAAGAGTAGTGTAACACAGTACTGATGTGTGTGTTTACTGTGGGGTGTGCATGTGTGCGAGTGTGCCTGTGCCCATGTGTGCATGTGTGTTAGTGTCCATGAGTGCATGTGTCCATTTCTGAATGTGTGCATTAGTATTGAAGTGCATCTCTGTCAAATATGTGTTGAGACTGTAATCTGTGTTCCCTGTTTTCCTCCCATAGGTTCTGGTGCTGCTCTGGTGACCTGCAGCAGGGAACCTGAATCTTGTGCCCCAGGTACTGATGATGATGAAATGTCTGTAATGGTGCAGGAAGGTGTGTCTGGGTCCACCATTGGTCAGCCAATTGACAGTACACAGCTGTCAACACCGTCAATGCGCACAGTCATCCTGCCGTTACATCCTTTGTCACCATTGTCCCTAGGTTATGGACAGTCTGCAGTGGGCATAGATCAGGGTAATGTGGTACCTGTGGTACATGCATCCCCACAAGGCAGCCATGAGCAGGGTCCTCCAATGGTACCACGCAGACAGTCGCCCATGGGTTCTCGTGGGGGCATCCGTGGCCGTACTGCCTCTGGCTGACGTGCCCAAGGAGGTATGTCAACCTCCACTATGTTTCGAACTGTTATGCAGGCACAGGCACGTATGGAAAGGTACACCAGACAGGGTCTGAGGGAGCTGAGAGCATGTCGCACAGCCATGACAGACGGCATGCATGACGTTGCGAATGCTATCCGTAACTTCACAGATGTCGTTGACAGACATTGTGGGGGCATACAACAGCTGCTCCACAACCAGATGTCCATGGGCCAGGGCGATGGTGTGCATTTGCGACGTCGACGTGGCCGTATGCCAGCAACAGCACCAGCTGGCAGTGGCCGTGGATGACAACAGGCCCACTCACGCACCTCAAGTGCCAGCACCAGCCCCAGCAATGCTGGGTCTGTGCTGTCATCAAGACGCCCCAGGAGACCACGTGCACGTGGCTCTGGACAGTCCCAACAGGGAACTGTGTCCAGTCAACACACCCATGCTTCCGATGACAGTACCCAGTCTGGGTTAGTACCGGATACGGCCCGTAGCACCCCTGCCAGGCACAGGTACCGTGTCCGTGCCCACAGACACTGATCTGGATGACCTGACAGGTGCAGTCTGTGGCTGTCCACAAAACCCTGTACATGGCAGCCATTATGTGGGACTGTGTGCGTGCTTACACACATGCAGAAACCTAACACCTAGGGCAAACACATACACACACACACTGCACCAACACTGGTCCACCCTGTACTGCTGCCCCTCACAAACACACATACACACACATGTCAATTGGTGTTACCAGTGGCTGGCTTGGGCATACCTAACCCACACCCTGTGCATATGATGACACTGTGCCACCTCCTGCATACTACAACATTGGTGCAGGAAAAGGTAAACACATTGCTGATGCACAGGGTGACTACATAGATGTGTATAAGTAGTAACATATTGGTAACTGTTCACTGTTCCACTATGATTGTGTGTATATCCCAGCAGTCCTGCTGCAGTAACTGTATGAATGTCCTCAATTGTTATCTGCACCCATACTACTTACCAAAGTGTACCAGCTGCACACCATCACATGCTAACATTGACTATGGGAATGCGCATGTGCTGTTATGTAGATTCAGCTATATGTATCTGTTCTGTCACACATGCATTTATACACACCCTGCTACCCACACACATGCACACGCTCACCTGCCATTCCCATTATTTATTACCCTACATAAGTAGCTGTCGATACATGACAGGTACACATTTGAGAAGTGCACTATGTTGTTTACTACCGACTTCCTCTTCTCTACCTGTACTCACAGGGTGCAGGCAACCTCATCAGTTCAAAGGTGTAATGTGCAGCAGGTACTGTGGTACCCTGATTGCCACATCAAACATGTTTCCCATACAGAAATGCACACACAGACACATCCCACATCCACACACTTTCCACATTCAGGCTTCAAAACACTATCTAGGTATATTCTGGTACATGTGCGTGTTACAGTAGCATGTAACACTATACTGAGTACTGGCAGTTGTCTGTTGTCATGTTGTTTGTATAGAGTAAAAGAATTGTTTGATTATCCTACTTAGTTTTGTGGACATTACTTGAAGAAGTGTTACCTTACATGTGTTATTGGTACCACCACCTTCTCTTTTGTAGTTTTGTTTGTATAGGGTGCTGTCAACATCACTGCTTGTTAAGGGTAATGTGCACCCTGCAGTGCATAGCCCCATTTGGCAAAAGCCACATCCCACCCCCATCATTGTGCACACACACTAACCCCACCCACAGTAAAACACATACTTTCCATTTGCAAGATTCAAACCCATACCTAACTGTGTTATGACAGTAGAAGCAGACACATTAGCAGAGTGTGCTATTTGCTTTATTTGGAGAAATCCTTTCTAATGCTGTACTTAGAGGGTGCTGACATCATCTGTGTGTAGGAGGAGGGATGTGCACCCTGTAGTGTGTTCTCCCAGTTGGCAAAAGGCACTTATCCCTCCCAGCATAATGCACACACATAAACCCCACTCATACTAACACACATACATTCCCTTTGCATGATTCAAACCCCTACCTAACTATGTTATGACACTGGAGAAAGACGCATTAGCAAAGCGCGCTATACGAATTACTGGAGGACTTTAATACAGGTAATATAGTTATAGAGTCCTGACATCATCAGTGTTTCAAAAGGGGGATCTGCATCCTGTACTGTACTGTCACAGTTGCTAATAGGGGCATTTCCCACACACACATCGATGTGTTTGAGGTTTGCATATGTGGGGATCCAGTACTCCAGTGTGATTAGTATATGGTTTGATTGCAACAATGAGGGATATACTTCCAGTGGTGAGCATTTTGTACTCATGTTTGTGATGATCAGGTCTAGTATATCTGCCCCTCTTGTGGGAAGGTTGATTACCTGTTCCATAGCTAAAGAATGTCTGATGTATGGGAACCCTAGAGCTTGGGTATTGTGGCTTGTGTAATGTTCACAGTCTATGTTTGGGTAGCTGACGTCACCCAGTATAATGGTGTTTGCAGAGAAATCTATACTCTCCTGTGTGAGCATGAAGGCTGTGTGGGAGTCCTGAGTTTGAGAGGGTGCTGTAAGAGCTCCTCTGTGTCTCTTTCCATGTGGTCCAGGGAGGTACGTCTCAGGTTGTTTGCACCAGCATGGACAATGACTGCCTCATAGTTGTACTTGCTGTGGAGTGACCTGTGTGCCTGTGTTATGTGGCACATTCTACCACCCAGCAGGTAGCTAAATGTGACCCTCACCTTGCTCAGTCTGGAGGGCGGCACGTCAGTCAACAGCTCATGTCAAGCAAGTTCACACCCCTCATAAATGATGTGGAAACCTTCAAAGACCCCAGGCCTGTTGAAAATATGGACCAGACTGCAGATACCTGTATAAAGGCATTCTATGGACACATTCAGGAATGCATGGATCATGAAACCACATATGAAAGCATGACCCAATTCTCCAAAGGCAGACGTCCTGTGTGCCGGACACCAGCCATAAACAAACTATACAATAGGAGGATGAAGCCACTACATGATACAACAAACTCCCAAAATGTGAAGGCATCACTGATGAGTATTGGAAGACAACTACAGGCACCCATATGATTGTCTAAGGCCATCTTTGAGAGAAGATTCCACAAGCCACTGAGGATAATCACAAGGCTTTCTGTGGTTATGTTAGGAACCTGGGTGGTACTACACAGATATGCTCAGAGGTAATCCAAGATGTAACACAAAAAACAAAGCACACAGACATTGCCATCATCCTAGTGGACAGGTTCACTGCTGCCTTCTCCCTCCACCACACCAAAAGGGCAAATATGTCTCGCGGCAGAGTGCTGCCCCCCCTGACATCACAGATGCTCAGGTAAGAGATGCCCTTCCCAAAGCAATAAACACTGCATCAATGGGACCAGACAGTGTCCCAGGCTGTGTCCTACATGAACCACAAGAAGAGCTACACCCAGACATAACACTACTGTTCAATCCCAGCCTTATTACATGATATATGGCCAAAGAGTGGCATACAGCAACAGTGGTCCCTCTACATTCAGGTGGTGCCTTCACGGATCCTGGACACTATTCACCCCATATGTCTGACTAGCTTGGTCTGCAAAGCTATGGCAAGGATCATCATGAACCTCACATATATAGTTATTGTGGACCTACAGACATGTCACCATACACAGTTTGGCTTTGTTAATGGCAGATCCTGCCTCTCAAACATGTTTGATTTCTTTGAAACAGTCACCAAGGCCACTGTCAAGGGGAAGGAGGTCTACACAGCCTACCTGGACCTTGCATAAGCCTTTGATACAATACCCCACTTGTGCATTCTAGGGAAGCTCACCAGTGTACATATTAACCCCTATGTCACTATGGATATTGCACAGTGGCTCAAGGGCAGAACACACATGGCTAGAATTGCTGGAGCCATGTCAGCCTCCAACCAGGTACAAATGGTGTCCCACAAGGCTCAGCCCTGGGAGCTGTCATGTTCATTATATATTTATCATAGGTACAGGCCAACATGGAAGTACTGTGGCTGAGCAAGTCGCAGGTGACTGCAAACCGGACGCCATAATCAACTCTCCAGCTAACACATGCATCCTCCAAAATGGCCTCTTGCAAACACACGACTTGGGCCACAGCCATGGCCTCAAGGTGAATGACAAAAAGTGTATAGTCATCCCCTTTATCAAACACAAAGTGACCACAAAGTACCACATATGTGTTAATCCATTAAGTGCAGACAAAGGTATTATGGACCTTGGGGTACACAGGTTGATAGCATTCTAACATTTGACAACAACATGGACAAAGTGGTTAGGAAAACATGTTATATGGGCCACATCATCATGATGGGATCCACATGTAGATCAGGGGAGGACATTGTGCCCCTTTACTCATCCCTCATCATGCCCATAATTGACTATGATGAACCTGTCGGCATGCACCTTACCAGACACCTGCAGCAACTGGAAAGACCACATGCACCTCGACAATAGGATCAAAGGGCTCAAACAGATGCCACATACTGACTGGTTAAAGAAACAGCAGCTCTACTCAGTGGCATACTGCCTCTTCATAGTCAATCTGTGCCTGACATATAAAGCCATGTCAAACCCTCACTTAATGGCCATGCTGCACCTCAGAATATCCAGATCCCATCAGGATACACGCTGGAAAGACTTGAACCTCAGGAGTGATATACATAGGACATGCTGGAGGGGCACATTCATAACTCAGAGGCTGCCTTCATTCTTGAATATTATCCCAATAGAGGTTAGGCAGAGTGACTCAGTGACTATCTTCAAGAGTGATATTAATGACTGGATGTGACATTGTAGGGTTACCCTGGGTATCACTTATGTGTCACTGTGAGACAGAGGCACATGTTTACTAACCTTGGAAAAGGGCATAGCAAGACAGATTTACAATGTATGTTGAAAGTCACACACATTCTGGCTAGGTGGATACATGCCCTGGGCGGACATCCCTGTATGAACCTATGGATCTATGTATCTTGTTCACCATTGGCCCTATGTGCTGTTAATCACCAATGTAATCTCAATACTATGGTAGCATGTGCAAAGGTCAGTTGTCAGTCACCTCTATGGTACAGTTGTAGAATATGTGTTTCATGTAGTAATGTCACAGCTGCCACATGTACACAGTCAACCCTATCCCCTACCCATGGATGTACAACGCATGTATGAGATGGAAACACATGGCCAAACTGTGGACTAAGCACTCTGAACCCAGTACTGGCATAACCTGTCAGGTGGCATGAAATACTACAGTGACAGCAATACCAATCTGATGTGGACCTACACTGACAGCAATACAAGCATGGAAACACACCAGGCCAGTTGTGGAGCCTAAGGATAGCATCCTGCATGACTGGCAGACATCTCTGCAGCTGGCACACAGGCATACATTAGGCCTGCACACAGCACGCATAACACATAGCACACAAATCCTGTGTGCCAAACAAGCACAGTCTGTACAGCTATACAACACTACTGCCGCAGTTGTGTTAGGTACTTTATTGTCCAGTACAGTGAGAACATGCTCACCAGGCTGGACAAGGTGTAGGTCACAGTGATATGCTCATGGGGCACTGTGGTCCACCACATAACACAAGCATACAGGTCAGTCAGATGCATGGACACATATGACTCAGTCATTGTCCATGCCACCACAGCTGATGTGGGATGTCCCTCACTGGGATACATGATAGGAACATGGAAGGGATCACTGAGCAAGTGACACAGGCTGGTAGAACCCTGACCTTGGTTGGCATCAGACCCTCACCAGGGATTCTGACATATTACTGAATGCTAATGAATTACTGTAGCTACAACACCCTAGCTGAATGGTTCTTAGCATGCGGTCACTGCATTGCTATGGAATAACGTCTTACCACTCCCACAACAGGTGAAAACATGCAGCACCTGTTCATCAACAACAGGTAGACTATATGCCCCAGACCAGGTGTGTATCCCTCACTACTAGGCTGATAGCATCTACATCTCACACTGTATATACACATCCCACATGCAGCACCTGCACAGAAGACCACAGTCATAATGTTACCCTGTGCAAATACCATGTATTCACATGTGGCAGGCATCACACATGGTAACTATTGAAGGTCACAGGTACATATGTGTATTTGTCACACACATACATCATGTGTGCATTGCCATAACTGGTTCAATCAATGTCATGCAATATTGTGAGGGACAACCCGCACACATGGGCATTCTGTGTGGGCAAAACACACGTGGCATGTCTGTAATCAAAAGCCATAAATAATTGTGATATCGTTTAGAAAGGGGTATGTGCATCCTGTAGTGTGTTTTCCCAGTTGCCAAAAGGGATGTTCCTTTCATACACACTTACCCCCATTCACACACACTTGCTGGATTCAAACCCCTACCTGACTATGTTATGACACTACAGACGGACGCATTAGCGGAGCACACTATTCGGATTACTGGGAGATTGCTTTTCTCCTGATATACTTATAGGGTGCTGACATGATCAGTGTCTAGAAAGGGGAATGAGCATCCTCTGGTGTGTTTTCACAGTTGCTAGGAGTAACATTTGGACTAAGTGTGTGAGCATGCCCAGTTCAGCCTTCCCATGGCATGTTGTGTGAAAGATGTCTCATTTATCTAAGTGTGTGAGCATGCCCAGTGTGGGCTTTCCATATGTTGAACTCTGCAGCCCATCACATTTGTGGATGAGTGTGACCTTCAACAAATACCTCCAGTGTATGGTTGTGTGTTCTGTGCCATGTTGTGTAGTTACTGTCCAAATGTTTTTGTGTGAACACAACAGGGAGTATACTGTGCCTGCAGGTTTTGCATGGGATACTTTGCACACAATTGTCAACATCCGTTCATACTGACCTAACACTGTAGTACTGTATAGTGTAGTGGTTCAGTACTTTCACTGTGGTGGTCAGTATCCTGGGCTTTAGTCCTATCACTGCTTTACATTTCCATAGTGTGCACAACAGCCTGGTTAGGGTCCAGTTGTGCACATCTGCACAAAGGCGGTGCCTCTACGGACCCTGGTAATTACTGCCCCATAAGCTTAACAAGTCTAGTCTGCAAAGCTATGGAGAGGATCATAATTGAGCTCATAAACAAAGATATAGGGGACATGCAGACATTGTACCCGTCCCAGTTTGGCTTGGTCAAGGGCAGATCATGCCTTTTGTACTAGGTTGACATCTTCAAAATGATCACTTAGGCCATTGTTGAGGGAAAGGCAGTCCATACAGCCTACCTTGGCCTTGCAAACACTTTCAACACAATACCCCACTCAGGTATTGTAGAAAACCCTACCAACTGAAATGTAAACCCATATGTCACAAGATGGGTTACAAACTGGTTTAAGGACAGGACCCACAGGGTTACAGTTGCTGGCACTATGTTAGACTCCAGGCTGGTCACAAGTGGCATCACACAGGGCTCAGTCCTTGGCCCCCTATTGTTTGTCATGTACTTCTCAGAAGTACAGGCCAACATGGGAGGACTTTGGCTGACAAAGTTTGCAGATGACTGCACAATGGGCGCCATAGTGGACAGTGCATCAGACACGGATATCCTTCAGAAGGGACTCACGGAAACTGATAGCTGGTGCCAGAGCCATGGCCTGAAGTCAAAGTGCACAACATGTGTAGACATACCCTTCAGGAAAAGCAAGGTAACCCCAAGCTACCATATAGGTGGCAATCCTCTAAGCACAGAGGAGGTTATCATGGACCTGGGGACACAGGTTGACAGTCGCCGTTCTTCTGACACTCACATTGCTAAAGTGGCTAGAAAGACCTTTTACATTGCCCACCTGATCAGGAAGGGATTCACATCCAGATCTAGTGGGTCATTGTTCCCCTGTACTCTTCACTTATCAGACCGGTGATCGAGTACAATGCCCTATTCTGGATGTATCTCACCCAACATCTGCAGCAATTGGAGAGACCCTGAATGTCCCCCAACAAAAGGATAAAGGAACCCAAACATCTGTCATATAGGTTCATAGGTTCATACTAGGCTATCTGCCCTAGGGCATTTATAAGCCTAGCCAGAGTGTGTGTGGCTTTTACCACCCCTTAGGATGAGAATACTATACCCATTAGTTTGCTGTGCCTCTGTCCAGCAGTGACACAGAGATGATTCCCGGGGTAAACGTACGATCTCCCATCCACTCGTCAAGATTTCTCTTGAACAGAGTCAGTGAAGGGCTCTGCCTCACATGGACTGGGATTCTGTTCCATAGTGTAGGGAGTCTCTGGGTGATGAATCTGTCCCTCCAGCACGTCCTATTTATATCCGTGTTGAGGTTTAAGTCTCTTGCTCGTGGCTCTGGTGGATTTGGATTTTTTGAGGTGGAGCATGTCCATTAATTCCGGGTTGGACATGGCCTTGTATGTCAGGCACAGATCATCTCTGAGCAGATGGTATGAGACTGAATAGAGCTGGAGTTTCTTCATTTGGGCAGCGTATGACATATGTTTGAGCCCCTTTATCCTTTTGGTGAGGAACTTTTGGGGTCTTTCCAACTGCTGCAGGTGTCGGGTAAGGTACATTCCGAATGGGGCATTGTACTCAATCATTGGTCTGATAAGTGAAGAGTACAGGGGTACAATGACCTCTCCTGATCTGGATGTGAATCCCTTCATGATCAGGTGGGAAATGTAGAAGGTCTTCCTAACCACTTTGGCAATGTGAGTGTCAAAAGAGAGGTTACTGTCAACTTGGGTCCCCAGGTCCCTGATAACGTCTTCCGTGTTTAATGGATTACCACCTATGTGGTAATTAGGGGTTACCTTGTTTTTCCCAAAGGGTATGACTATACATTTTTTGGCATTTAGCTTAAGGCCATGACTCTGGCACCAGTTATCTATTTCTATGAGACCTCTCTGGAGGATGTCTGTGTCTGATGGAGTGTCAATTATGGTGCCCAGTTTGCAGTCATCTGCAAATTTTGTCAGCCACAATCCCCCTATGTTTGCCTGCACTTCAGAAAAATAAATGCCGAACAAGAGGGGGCCCAGGACTGAACCCTGTGGGACACCGCTCGTGACCGGCTTAGAGTCTGACATGGCACCAGCAACTCTAATCCTGTGGGTTCTGTCCTTGAGCCAGTTTGCAACCCATCTTGTGACATATGGGTTTACATCTAAGCTGGTGAGCTTTTCTATGATGCCCGAGTGGGGTATTGTGTGAACGCTTTTGCTAGGTCAAGGTAGGCTGTGTGAACTGCCTTACCCTCATCAATTGCCTTAGTGACTGTTTCGAAAAAGTCGACAGTTCAAGAGGCAGGATCTGCCCTTGACAAAGCCAAATTGGTAGGATCCAGTGTCTGTAGGTCCCCAATGTCTTTATTTATGAGTTCCATTATGATCCTCTCCATAGCTTTGCAGACAAGGCTCGTCAAGCTTATGGGGCGGTAATTTCCAGGGTCCGTAGAAGCACCGCCTTTGTAGTGGGACCACAGTTGCTGTACGCCATTCTTTGGGTACGTATCCTGTAGTAAGGCTAAGATTAAACAGCAGCCTTATGTGTGGGTTTAGTTCCTCATTGAGTTTGTGTAGCACACAGCCGGGGACACCGTCCGGTCCCATTGATGCTGTGTTTTTGCTTTAGAGAGCAGCTCTCACCTGGGCATCTGAGATGTTTGGGAGGCTAGACTCTGGTGGGATAGATATTTCTCCTTTTGGGGGAGAGGGAGGGGAGAAATTTGCACTGAACCTGTCTGCCAGTATGTTGGCAATGTCTGTGGGTTCAGTGATTTTTGTATCATTTTGGACTAATTCTGAGCATATCTGGGAGTTTCCACCCAGGTTTCTAACATAGCTAAAGAAGGCCTTATGATTGTCTTTTGTGTCATTAGCGATTTTTCTCTCAAAGTTGGCCTTGGATGATTTTATGAGTGATCATAGATTTTGCTAGTAGTGATCAGAGATGCCTTCCCTTTTTGGGATTTTGCTCTGTCATGTAGTAGCTTTCTCCTCTTGTTGTAGAGTTTGTTTATGGCTGGGGTCCACCAGACTGGGTGCCTGCCTTTGGTGGAAAGGGTCTTGATTTTATTAGGGATTGCTTGATCCATATATTCCTGGAGGTGCTCATAGAAGGCATTTGTAAGGGTTTCAGCAGTGTGGGTTGTGGTTTCCACTGGCTCGGGAGCCTTGAAGGATACCACTCCAGTCTTAAGAAGTGTGAAGTTTGCTTTTGAGAAGTTCTTCACTGTGGTCTTTTTTGCTGGGGTTGGGGGTGGGATGTGGATCTCCAGTGAGATTAATTTATGGTCTGATCTCACCAATGATGGATATACTTCCGGTGTAGAGCATTTTGTCCCCATGTTTGTGATGATCAGGTCTAGTATATTTTCTCCTCTTGTGGGAATGGTGACTAGTTGTTCCATAGCATTTGAGTTTATGAACTCCAGGAACCTTTGGGCTAGGGTGTTGGGGCTTGAGTAATGTTCCCAGTCTATGTTTGGGTAGTTGAAGTCACCCAATATGATGGTGTTTGGAGAGACATTCATACTCTCCAGTGTCTTCAGGAAGGCTGTGTGGGTTTCCTGAGTTTGAGAGGGTGGTCTGTAGCATGCTACAAACTGTAGAGCAGTTTTACCTATGGTTAATTGCACCTGGATGGTCTCCGATGCTTCGTGCGTTGCCACCAACCTGCAGGTGTGGGTATCCTTTATGAATATGGATACTCCCCCTCCTTTTGTGGTTCGGTCTGGATTTTGGGGCCGGAACGCATGATATGAGGTACAACCTGATAGTGCTGGGGTGCTCTCAGGAGCCCTGAACCAGGTTTCAGTCACAGCACAGACATCGATGTTCTCCATACTGAGGAGGGCTTCGCGTGCATCTTGAGGTTTAGACATCTGGCATTGAGCAGTATTACCCTTAGTTTTTCTCCATTTTTGTTTTCTAGGGTGGTAGGTTTATCATTTGAGCCTTGCCTAAAAAAGGCACTATGGGGGTGGCAAGAGCCTTTGCCAATATCCGGAAGCCCAGGTGTGACAGGTGCAAGCCGTCCCTTGCGAAGCAGCGTGGCTTGTTAAGCATGTCATCCCAGGCAGACAGACATTGGATCTCCTTAGAATGACACCAGTAATTAAGCCAATTATTAAAGCTGATCATTTTGTCTCTGTATTGTGGCATCATTCTTGGTGAGGGTAGGATACTGCTCAAGGTCAGGGTCATACCGGCCTGGGCTACATAATCTGAGAGCTCCTCTATGTCTCTTTTCATGTAGTCCAGAGAGTGCCTCAGATCGTTCACACCGGCATGGACAATGACTGAGTCATACTTGTACTTGCTGTGGAGTGACCTGAGTGCTTGTGTTATGTGGCGGATTCTAGCGCCTGACAGGCAGCTTACTGTGATCTTTTCCTTGTTCAGTCTGGTGAGTGGGACGTCAGTGTGTCTGACTATGGAGTCACCTATAACAAGTGCGTCTGACATTGTGTTTGGCCTTAAGGGCTGTGACTGTTTAGCACACTGACTTTGAGAACTATGTGTTGCATGTCTTATGTCTTGAGGTGGCAGTTGCTTGGGTGTCTGCTTTGGAGGCCTCTGTAGTTTTGGTAGATTTTTGATCAGTGCCTCCGAGTATGTCTTTGTGTGTTTATGTGTTTGTTTTGCAGTTGTGATAGTTCTATGTGAAACTGGGTTTGTGGTGATAGATTGAAGACACTCCCGCTCTATTCAGTCACACACCGTCTGCTTAGAGGTGACATGTGCCTGACATGCAAGGCCATGTCCAAACAGGAATTAATGGACATGCTCCACCTCAGAATCGGCAGACCCACCTGAACCACTAGTGCAAGTGACTTACACCTTAGCATGGATGTACTTTGGACATGTTGGAGGGATGGAGTTATCACTCGGAGACTCCCTATGCTGTGGAATACAATCCCGGTCCATGTGAGGCAGAGCACCTTGCTGGCTCTGTTCAAGAGGTATCTTGACCTGTGGATGGGAGGTCATACGTTTACCCCGGGGATTGTCACTGTGTCACTGCTGGAGAGAGGCACGACAAAATAATGGGCACAGTACTGTTTCCATATAAGGGGTGGTGTACGCCAACAAACTCTGGGCTAGGCTTATACCTGTTTTAGGGAAGATAGCCTAGTATAAACCTATGTACCTATGAACCTATCTGACCATGTTGCATTATGTTCAGATGTGAACTACTTACAACAGCCTCATCCAACATCAGCAGTGTATTCCACAACATGGGTGTACATTGGCAAACACTACCGATGTGCCCTAGGCCATTTCTAATGCTAGTCGGAGAGTGTGTTTGTCCGTCAACACATTGTTAAGTGTAGTTTGCCATGACATATGTCTTGTTTAGTATACTGTGCCTCTGTCTACCTGTGACATAACATTGATACCCAGGGTAAACCTACCATCTCCCATCCACTCATTAGGATTCCTGTTGAGGGGCATCAACGAGTGACTCTATGGATAACCTGTACTGGTAGTTTACTCATGCGTGGGGGTGGCTTCTGTGTTATGGATAATGCAGTACAGCCTGTCCTATGTATGTCAGTGCTGGGGTTCAGGTCCCTCATGTGCATAGCTCCCTGCCATTCAGATTGTACAAGGTGCAGCATGTGCATTGATTCCAGCTTGGACATGGCTTTCTACATCAGGCACAGCTTGCATCTGGGTGGACAGCATGGCAGTGTGTGGAGCTGCAGTCTGTTTAATCAGGCAACACATTACATGTGTTCCAGCTCTTTCATACTCCTAGTGAGGTACTGTTGTGGACTTTACAGTTGCTGGATGTGTCTGCTGAGGTACACCCCACAGGGGCTGTTGTGGTCATTTCTAATGCTGATGAAAGATAACTGCAGAACCACAATGACCTCCCCTTAGCTAGATGTCAGAAAGCATGGACCATGCAATCACAAATAAAAACAGGACCCTCTCCACAAAGGGAAAGTGGCCTGTCTGGTGGACCCCAGCCATAAACAAACTGTATAACAGATGAGGGATACTAATGCAAGACAGAGCTACATCTCCAAAAGGGAAGACAGCTGTGATCAGCACTAGTAGAAAGCTACATTATCTCATAAAGACATGCAAGATCAACTTGGGGACATAAATCACCAAAGACAATGAAGGCAACCACACTGCTTTCTTCAGTTATGTCAGACACCTGGTTGGGAACCCTCAGATATGCTCAGAGTTGGTACACAACAACATATATTCCAGTGACCTGACCGATATTGGCAACATTCCGGCAGACAGCTTCAGTGCGATTTACCCCCTCCCTCACCCCCAAAAGAAGATAGTTATCACAGCTGTATGTAACCTCACTGTCATCTTGGATGTCCATGTGAGAGCCGCACTCAGCAAAGACAAGTACACAGCATCAATGGGACCTGCTGGTATCCCCGGTTGCATGCTATGTGAACTCCAGAAGGAGCTGGACCCGTATATACATATGCTATTTAACCTTAGCCTTGCTACAGGATATGTACCTGAACACTGGCTTACGGCAACAGTGGTCCCACTCCACAAGGGAGATGCCTCCACAGACCATGGCAACTACCACCACACAAGCTTAACCAGCCTTGTCTGCAAAGCTATGGGAAGAGTCATTATGGAGCTCTTACACAGAGACATTGCTGACCTACAGACCCTTGATCCCACCCAGTTCAGCTTTGTACAGGGCAGATCCTGCCTTTTGCACCTAGTTGACTACTATGAAACTGTCAGTAGGGCCATTCATGAGGGCTAAGCAGTCCACATAGCCTACCTGCACTTGGCTAAGGCCTGTGACACAATACCCCACTCAGACATCATAGACAAGCTCAACAGCTGACATATAACACCATATGTCACAGGATAGGTTGCAAAATGGCTAAGAAACAGAACCCATAAAGTCAACATTGCAGGTGCCTTGTCAGATTCAAAGCCAGTTACAGGTGGTGTCCCACAAGCATGTGTCCTGGGACCCATCTTAATTGGTATTTACTTTTCAGATGTGAAAGCAAACATAGGAGGGTTGTGGCTGACAAAGTTTGCAGATGACTGCAACCTAGGCACCATAGTGAATACATCAGCCGGCACACACATCCTACAGAATGCCGTCACAAAGACGGATAGCTGGTGCCAGACTCATGGCCTGAAACTGACTGCAACTGATGTGTAGCCATCCCCTTTGGGAGGAACAAAGTACCCACAGATCAATACATAGACAGCAACCCACTGAGCACAGAAAACAAATCAGACACCTGGGGACACATGTAGATAGTGACATCTTGTTTGACACCCATTTTGCCAAAGTGGTTAGACAGACTTTCTATCTTGCCCACCTTATCGTGGAGGGTTTTCCATCCAGATCATAGGAGGTCATTGTACCACTATACTTCTCCCTTATCAGGCCCATGATTGAATACAAAGCCCCATTTGGTATGTACCTCACCCAGCACTTGCAACAGCTGGAGAGACCCCAAAAGTACCTTACCATGAAGATCAGGGGTCTACAACACATGTCATATGCTTCCAGAATAGAGGAAATCCAGCTTTATTCAGTGTCATACTGCATACTTACAGGTGACCTATGCCTGACATACAAGACCATGTCCAATCAGGATTTGTTGGACATGCTCCACTGCAAGCAATCCAAATCCACCAGAACCATGAGAGCTGAAGATTTGAACCTCAGCACATACATGTATAAGACATGCTGGAGGGACAGAGTCATAACTCAGAGGCATCTCACACTCTAGCAGAGTATCCCAGTTCATGTTAGACAGAGTCCCTCACTGACTCTCTTCAAGAGACATCTGGACAACTGCATATGAGACAGAGGCACAGACTAGACAGAGGCACAGTCATGTTATTCAATTACGTAAGGGGGTCATAATGTGTCACTACCAAGTCAGAGTCACAATATTCGGAATCTATTCTGTACACTTATTACCACTATATGGGGTGGCAATAGCCACATCACTATGGCTAGGCTTATACATGCACTAGGGCAGATAGCCTAGTAGTAATCTATGACACTATGAAACTATGGTGTATGTGTAGGTATTGTCAGTCAAGCACTATGATGTGGTTTGGGGGGCTTGATATCTCCCTGTATTCCAACATTGTTTTGTCCATTCCTTCTAGCATGTCTAGGGATCAGTTGCTAGTGTCCTCTCCTGCTCAGCTGGTGAACCTGGGAATATTGAGGCAATGTTACAATTGCCTCATGTACACTGACAACCCTCTCCTTCTCCCATAAAACACACATACATGTGAGAGATGCAACTATATAGCCAAAGTGGAGGCTGAGCTCTCTCAACATAGGACTAGCAAGACCAGAGAGAAGCTGAAGGTAACCACACACATCACAAACCCAGTCTCACATAGCACTATCACAACTTAAAATCATACACATAGACACACAAAGACATACTCGGAGACTCTGATCAGAATTCTACCAAAACAGCAGCGGCCACCACAGCAGACACCCACACAACTGCCTCCACAGGGCACAGCACATGCAACACATAAACCACAGAGTCAGTGTGCCAAACAGTCACAGCCCTTAAGGCCAAACACAATGCCAGACACACTTGTCATAGGTGACTCCATAGTCAGACACACTGACGTCCCACTCACCAGATCGAGTACGGAGGAGGTCACAGTAAGCTGCCTATCGGGCACTGGAATCCACCACATAATGCAAGCACTCAGGTCACTCAACCGCAAGTACATGTCTGACTCAGTCATTATCCATGCTGGTGTGAATGACCTGAGATGTACCTCCCTGGACTACATAGAAAGAGACATAGAGGATCTCTCTAATTATGTAGGCCAGGCAGGTATGACCCTGACCTTGAGCAGTATCCTACCTTCACCAAGTATGATGCCACATAAACAGAGACAAGATGATCAGCTGTAATAATTTGCTTAAACTATGGTGTCATTCAAAGGGGGTCCAATGTCTGTCTGCCTGGGATGACATGCTGGACAGGCCACGCTGATTTGCAAGGGACGGCTTGCACCTGTCACCCCTGGGCTTCCGGATTTTGGCTGAGGCTTTTGCCACCCCCATTGTGCCTTTTTTATGCAAGAATCAGATTCTACACCTACCACCCTAGAACACAGAAAAGGACAAACACTAAGGGTAATGCTGCTCAATGCCAGAAGTCTCTACCTCAAGCTGCACACACTCAACGCCCTTCTCAGTATGTAGAACATTGATGTCTGTGCTGTGCCTGAATCCTGGTTCACGGTTTCTGACAGCACCCCGGCACTATCGGGTGTTACCTCATATCATGCGTTCCGGCCCCAAAATCTGGACAACACCAAGAAAGGAGGGTGGGTGTCCATATTCATCAAGGACACCCTCACCTCAAGGTTGGTGGCAACACACGATGCATCGGAGACCATCCAGGTGCAAGTAACCTTAGGCAAGACTGCTCTGCAGTTTGTAGCATGTTACATGCCACCCTCTCAAACTCAGGTACCTCACACAGCTGTCCTGAAAACACTGGAGGGGATAAATGTATCTCCGAACACCATCATACTGGGTGATTCCAACTATCCAAATATAGACTGGGATCACTACTCAAGCCCCAACACTCTAACCCAAAGGTTCCAAGAGTTCATACACTCAAATGCCATGGAACAACTAGTCACCATCCCCACAAGTGGAGACAACATACTAGAACTCATCATCATGAACATGGGGTCACACTGTTCAACACCAGAAGTATACCCATCATTGGTGAGATCAGATCATGAACTAATCTCAGTAGGAGTCCACATCCCACCCCCACCCCAGATAGAAAAACAAACAGTGAAGACCTTCTCAAAAGCCGACTTCACACTTCTAAAGACTGGTGTGGTCTCTTTCAAGGCCCCCAAGCCAGTGGACACCATTACCCAAGCCGCTGTATCACTTACAAATGCCTTCTACCAGCACCTCCAGGACTGCATGGATCAGGCAATCCCAAACAAAACAAAGACTCTTTGTACCACAGGCAAGCATCCAGTCTGGTGGACCCCAGCCATAAACAAGCTCTACAACAAAAGGAAGGAGCTACTACAAGATAGGGCGAAATCCATAGAAGGGAAGACACCCCTGCTCATTATGAGTAAAACACTGGGTTCCCCCATACAATCATCCAAGGCAAATTTTGAGAGTAAACCCGCTCAGGACTCAAGGGACAATCATAAGGCCTTTTTACCTATGTTTGACACCTGGGAGGGAACTCCCAGATATGCTCAGAATTAGTTCGGAATGATGTAAATATCACTGAACCTACTGACATTGCCAACTTACTGGCTGACAGGTTCAGCGTGGATTTCTCCCCCCCCCCAACTGGAGGGGTATCTATACCAGAGGATTGTAGCCCCCCAAACATCTCATATGCTGGGGTGAGAACTGCTCTATAAAAGGTGAAAAACACTTTATCCATGGGACCAGATGGTGTCCCCGGTTGTGTGCTCCATGAACTCAGTGAGGAATTAAACCCCCAGTTAGGGCAGCTGTTTAATCTTAGCCTCACCTCAGGATATGTGCCCAAGGAGTGGCATACAGCAATGGTGGACCCACTTCACAAAGGAGGTGCCTCCACCAACCCCGGAAACTACTATTGACAAGCCTGGTCTGCTAAGCTATGGAGAGGATCATAATGGGAATAATAAATGAAGACATAGGAGACTTGCAGACGTTGGATCCAACCCACTTTGGCTTTGTCAAGGGCAGATCATGCCTTTTAAACTTGGTTGACTTTTTCAAGACAGTCACCCAGGCCATTGACGTGGGCAAGGCAGTCCACACAGCCTACCTTGACCTGGCAAAGGCTTTCGACACAATACCCCACTCGGGTATCATTGAAAACATCACCAGCTTAAATGTGAACCCATACATCACAGGATGGGTTGCAAACTGGCTAAGTGACAGAACACACAGGGTCAAAGTTGCTGGTGCCATGTCACACTCCAAAACTGTCACAAGTGGTGTCCCACAGGGCTCAGTCCTGGGCCCACTTTTGTTCAGCATCTACTTTTCAGAAGTACAAGCAAACACAGGAGGATTATGGCTGACAAAGTCTGAAGATGACTGCAAACTGGGAACCATAGTTGGAAACCCATCTGACACAGACATCCTTCAGAAGGGTCTCATAGACACGGATAACTGGTGCCAGAGCCATGGCCTTACGTTAAACACTAAACAATGCATAGTCATACCCTTCGGGAACAACAGGGTTACCCCTAGTTCCCATCTAGGTGGCAATCCTCTAAGCACAGAAGAGGTTATCAGTGACCTGGGCACCCGGGTTGACAGTAATATTTCGTTTGACACTCACATTGCCAGAGTAGGCCTGGGGCAGTTCCTGCTATTAGGACAGTGGTCTGCAGCAAGCTATGTAGTAGTAGTCAATTTTAGCCATTGGTATTTAACCATGGGTAATCCATGTTGCTTCTTGTTGTGGTACCAACATGGGTGTGTGGTTAGCCATGCATTTATTGCTATTCACCCTCATTTTGTAGCTTGTTCCATGTGTTTGCACATGTACATCACTGTATGAGGTGTGACCTGGTAGTGTCAGGGTGCTGATGTGGGCTTTGACCCTGTTTTCTATTACAGCACTGATATCTACATTCTCTATACTGTGTGCGTTTACACTGCACGCATTTATACTTCTGGCATTGGGTAGCATTACATCTAGGTTCCTATCCCTTGTGGTACCTATGAGGTAGGTTTGTGTTTTTTGTGGTTTATGATTGGCGAGGGTGGATGTTAGTCTGGTCTTCAGGTGTGCATATGGTACATGGTATTACATTGCTTAACACATGGCATTCATGCCTCAGGTGGTGCTGCAGGGCTGCCTCTGTCGGATGCACATACTACACTCCTTGTACATGTTTGGAAGCAGGTTGTGTCATGTTAGGCATCCCTGTTACTATATGAGTGAGTCAGAGCGGGTATCAGTCCCAGTGTTCCTACTGACCAAGTGTATGTGCTATGCATTGCCTCTTTGCCAAGGCCAGGGCATACTGGGCACGCCTCCTTCTGCCAACTGGGACAAGGTCAGGTTGTTCCTCCTCCGAGTCACCCTCTGCCTGTGGTGGCCTTGGCAATGGTGGGGGGATGTTAGGCCCAGCCCTGTGCTGGTCCTGCTGCAGCTGTTTCCGCAGGATCATATTATGTAGCATAGCACATATCATGACCATTTGGGTACATGTAGTTGGTGTGTACTGCAAGGCTCCACCAGATGTGTCCAGACACCGGAACTGTGACTTGAGCAGCCCAAACACACGCTCTATGACATTACGTGTTTGTGCGTGTGCCTCATTATGGTGTTCCTGTTCAGGTGTGTGTGCATTTCTGATGGGTGTCATCAGCCACGGCTCAAGTGCATAACCTGCATCCCCCACTAGGTGTCCATGTGGGAAGTCCCCACTGGCAAATGATTGGTACAGCTGCATCAGATGCCAGATGTGGGAATCGTGGTAGCTCCCAGGGCAGCCAGCACACACATTCATTATTATGCCCTGGGCATCACACATGACCTGGCAGTTGATGGAGGGGTATCCCTTGCGGTTAATGTAGGCTCTACCCCGCTCACCAGCTGGTGCTTTGATGCGTGCGTGCAGTCTATTGCACCCAGCACCTCAGGGTATCCCGCTATTTGCTGGAAGAGACGATATTGCTGGCCACAACCTCACGGTCATTAGGGACATATATATGATCACCGACATGTGCTGACATGGCATCCAGGAACTGGTGCAGTACCCTGGAGGCTGATGCCTGTGATATCCCCATCATATCACCAGTTGGTCTCTAGAAGGTACCTGTTGCTAGTATTCTTAGGCCAACACATACCTTGGTTTCCACTGGGATGGGTTCCCCTCTGTTGGTTCTGTGTGTGAGATGTGGCCTGCACAGCTCAACAATCTGCTGCAGAAGGTCTCTGTCCACTCTGTAGCGCTCTACTATCTCCAGCTCATGTAACCCATGGTAGGTGACCCTGGGCCTGTATACTCTTCTCCTTCTCCTCACTCTGGGTTGTCTGTCAGCATCTGCATTGTCACCACCCTCAGCAATTCGCCTTTGCCTGATTATAACAGCTATGGTAGCCCCTAGCATTTCTGCTCTGAGTTCAGCTTTTTTCAGTTTTCAATTCTGATAGCTTACTTTCTTGCAGTATCCCTTGTGAGAAACACCCTGCACTGCTCTTTCCAGTGTTTTAAGTGCTGGGTTGGGCTTCTAGTCTGCCTGCATAATTGCCTGCTTCCAATTGTTTCCACCAATTAACTCCTGCAGTATCCTCTGGCAGTTTCCGTGTATTCTGGTTGTTTCCTGTTTCCTCTCTGTTTCCTGAGGGGGAGCAATGTGCACACCAGCTTAAGCATGCTCACAGTCACTTAAACGCGCGCACACATCCCTACACGGTGTTACATGCGCGCACACATCCTTACACGGTGTGAACTAGGCTGATTCATGTTAAAACGCGTGCACACTGCCTTCCACACGTGCACGCCTGCGCAAACCATTGTAAACGGTTTGCGACACGCTCCCACATGTTGGACCTGCCTTACACGCGCACACACACGCGCATGCACATATATCAAGAAACTTTGAGTGTAGGGATAACATAAACCTTCAATTTCTTGACTTTCCTAGTGTTCTGTTGGGACACACCTCCCTCCCTGATGTCTGTCTGTCATCTGTCACCTTACATTGCCCTCCAATCTGGTACATTTGTTTCTATCCCCCCCCCCTGATGTCACCTACCTCTTACTCTGTTCCTCCCCCTTCTCTAACTCTTACACTACTCAGAAAGTGCTCATTACTTATGTGGTAGTGTGATTCAGTATTGTAACCCTCATTTACATAGGATTGCCTAGAAATGCTTAGTTACATGTCTTACACGGAGCTCCCCCCCCTTGACAACCACTAAACGGAGGCCATATTGTTTTTGGTCTGCAAGTCCCTCCACTGACATTCCATGTAATACATAAATCCCACAACTGTGGGCTTATAAGCTTCAGTTTTCAGTTTTAGGTAGCGCACCCCGTTTGCGCGGGTGTGCGCTGCAGTTAAACATCATAATCCCACGAAAAAAAAAAGTTATATAACATATTTTTGCAACACTTTTTCATGCCAATGGCCACATATTTGGCCATTGGCATGCTTAATGAAACATATGCACCCTTTATTTGGAGCTGACATAGCTCTGTTTTAGATTTTGCAGAAATGTACTCAGTTGTCAGCTGAGTACATTTCTGCAGCTAACACGTCCATTACACGGACTGGTTTCAGCTTCGTGGATCGCTCAAATACCTCATTTGCATATCTTTGAGCTGCAAATGAGGTATTGAGCATTTCCACGCCTAGTCCGTGTAAGAGACGTGTTAGCTGTCTCTTACATGGAGGTTTGGGCTGTACCTGAATCGGGAGGCTTACACGGAGGCTTACACTACTCTTGAACTCCGTGTAAGCCTTCCTGAATCTGGCCCATTGTCTTGTTGAAATAGTTTTGTTCACAAATGTCAGCATTTGTATTGTGCTGTGATTGGTACTTCTATGCTTTCTATTCTATCAGTCTACAACTTCTGCGTTTTATCACACCTGGATTGCGCCTGAAAGAGATCCTCTTGGATTAGTGCTCTACCCGTTACCAAATGTAAACAAGCAAACAAAATAATGCCACCTGAGTAACCTACACAGAAAGGACGGCACTACCTGGGAGGCTTGATTCATCTGACTGACATGCAAGCAGTAGTTAAAAAAGTCATTCAGCTCATCTGGTTAAATTCTCTGTCTCAGCTTGCACGCACAATTCTTGGTCCTTTCTTTCCAAAGCCACACTGTTACAAATAAACCTGATAGTGAAATGTTATGCAAATTCCTAAACAGACATTCCACAGAGAAAAGAAAAGAAAAGTCCTTGACATCGAAGCTTTGTGGCTTTGAATTATGTATCATACATGCTGGCTGCAGAACCTTATTAAAACATTTGGCTATCTAAGCACACTAAAAGTCCCTGCTAGTTTAAAAAGAGATAGAAACAACTCTGATCCAAAACAATACCAAAACAACAAAATCTTCAGAAGTCAGGAATCGAAAAACAGGAACCAAAGTCAAATCCAAAAGCAAATAAAGAATTTGCTTTTGGATTTGACTTTGGTTCCTGTTTTTCGATTCCTGACTTCTGAAGATTTTGCTGTTTTGGTATTGTTTTGGATCAGAGTTGTTTCTATCTGAAGGTGTGTGGAGTGGAGTTTGTGCAATTAGTTTAAAAAGAGAGGTGGAAGTGGGCATAAGCCTTCACTAAAGTCAAAACAAGCCTTCTCTGATTATTCTCTGGTGCTGTATGTAGAAGGTAATGTTAATAATCTCTGTCCTCCTAGTCAGAGTGAATTTAGTTACCACCAGATGGATATTTGTGGACCAACCGTTGAGTTGAACAGAGTATCTAATTCTTGGTATTCTAAGTCATAACACAGTTCTCCAGAGCTTAACCAACTTCCATAATATGGAAAAAGAAATCTACATAGTTCTTGTTTATCCTGGAAGGTTACACCATTAAATGCATAACCTGTTTTTATGCTGCATATGGATTGCTGGAAGCATACCTCCCAAATGTCAAGAATTTTACAAAATGTCAAATTTTTTGCATAATAGCTTTTAGTGTTTTCTGTCAAATCATTGAGAACTGAAGTCAGTAAACAATGACAAACATTTGAGTTTCAGACTATATATATCCATCAGAAAATACATGCTAAGTGAAACAAGTTATTCTAACAACGACCTAAGCTTATAAGAAGAGTATTTAAAATCTGTCCCTAGTTTTGGGCCTTTATACCAATTAGTTTTGGCTACACCCAGAATTCTTGCACTGTGTGGTTGATAGATTTGCTGGATATGGCTGGGTATGGAAATTGAAAAGGAGAACCTTCTGAGACAATGTTTGTTTGTTTATTTTTAGGACGTCATTCAAACTAAACAGCCTGAACATGTCAGGTTGGAAATGATTGCTTGGAATTAGTGATTGTTAACCGTACAACATAATTAGTTCTGATTGTTACTAGTTTCTTATTTGCGCTCTCGAATCTATCCTCCATTCTAACCAAAAACTGTCATAATCAAAATATCTGGAAAAATGTCTTTTGGCCTATTTTACATCAGGCAAGCTGTGTCATATGGAAAACTGTGCATTTGCAATGATACCTACTGAACTTAAGAATGCAGGCAATCTGAGCAACAGCTTGAAAACCACAGCTGAGCTGTATTGCAAAAATGCTAATCAATGAAAAACTGCAAACCAGCAGGGATGCTCACATTCTTCCAGAGAACATGACTGATGTGTAACGCTAGATGTAAAATTAAGTGTTGTAATAATTACCTTCTGAATCAATACATGCAGGTTAGCAATTGTTGTGCCTAAAAAAAAAAAAACTCTCAGGAAGCAGAAGAAATACAAAGAAAGAATATTAAAGCTTATCTAAGATGTGACAGATTGTAATTGTAATGCCAAATCCATGTTAGACACCAGTGCTTGTGACTGGTCTGATACCTGGAAACAATTTTAAAACACTTAACACTTGCACTGTTTCTCATCTGTGAGCTAGTGCAAGGGATTAGAGACTTTTTCCATTGCAATGTTGGTTTCTAATCAATGTCCCACGGTCAAAATGTGATGACACATGAAATGAGCTCCTAGGTAATGTGGTTTCCTTATTTGCTTGTTCCTTTAAAAAAAAAATAAATCTTCACTCTTCTAAACCCTAATTAAATGTATGTTTCTGAAAATGTAAAAATCTGTTGCATTAATAGAACTTCATCAAGAACTTTCTACAAAGTAGTTTTTTGCACCATGTATGGTTTTCACTGCAAAAGCAGAGTGTGCCTGATTCCACTGTTACAGCCAGAAAGATGTCAATCTTTTAACTAGGGAACAGAGCAGTTCAGTAACTTGTGACTCACGGTATCATAACTTGATGAGCCCGGTTCTTTTTTCCAAATATCTTCTGTTAAATTTAACATATTTACGAAATATACATACACAGGAAGAAAATATTTAAAACGCTCACATTTAACAGCAAATATATTGCGATTATTTTAAATACAAACCTTTATAACTGGTTTTCATTTGAACTTCTTTAATCAAAGAATATTTCGATTTAGCCACTATTTTATGAAACAATGAGACAGAAGTAAAGAAGTTAAGATCTGAAAAGGGTATTGTAAATCCTTGTGGGAATAAATTGGAGAAGTTACTAATTGAACACAATAAACGCAGTTCTTGAACTCCTGGGTCAACAACACATTGTCTGTACAGTTCAGAGAAAGTAAAGTACTTTGGCTATGCCACAAAACCTACATACTGCTCTGGATTCAGTAAACTTCCGTGCAGGAATAGCTTATTCCTGCATGGAAGGGAACGTTCCCGTGCAGCACAGCAACGCTCCATGCATATTAATGAAGGTGTGCTGCCATGCTGCAAAACTGACATGGTTCTGTGTACGAGTGCAGGGATGTGTCTGCGAGCAGTGCTCTCACAATACACATGCCCCTTGCGCATCAGAATTGCTGTTCGGCAATTTAAAATGAGAGAGAATGCTCGTAACACCCCCAACCCGTCAGGGTAAGAAATTTAGTCAAAGCCATAAGGGACAATCGTCCCTACCAAGGCAAAAGTTGATAGAATAACAGATTTAGCATAAGCACATAGCACACACACATCCCAACCCATTAGAGTAAGGAATGTGGACAAAGCCAAAAGGGACAATCGGCCCACAAAGCAGAAAGTTGATAGAATAACAGGTTCAGCATTAGCATGGATATTCTGAAGGGTACAAATAAATAAACACAACAAATATTTTTTTTATACAGGCAATAAAGTTTAAGCATAGCTGCATGGCTGTGCCCGTTGCTTAGCTACACTTAGTACAGCTTAAACAGCACAAGAAGTTAAATAGCAAGAGGTATGCAGCATAAGCAGTACTGTAATAGTGTAGTGGTTACAGTGTACACTTTGAAGCAACCATTCCCTGTTAGATCCCCACAGTAACCAATTTGCATTTTACATGTGAAAGCAGTACATAAACATTTTTTTTATAATTAGCTCCTAAATAATATATATTTGTTAACCAGAGTACTGCAGTAGGTCCAGATGTGAGGTGTCAGTTTAATAAAGTTGTGAAACTCCCATATAAACACAAGTGCCCCATACAGTATAGTCACACATGAATAAATGTAATGAAAGCACATTGGGGGATGTCAGGGACAGTAAACAAATTTATAATATGTAATGAATGATGAATCAATCCTATACAGCAGATAGTCTATAAAATAAAAAATAAGCAATGCTAAGCATTGCACAGCTCTGCTTACCAGGTGTACGCATTGTGTAAATATGACTGCTAAGCAATGAGTAGCCCAGCTAAGTGAATTTGCCCATTGGTAAGCAGTGCTGAACCTGTCCCTTTAATTACTGCCAACCTTAGCAAAGCAGGTTTGACCGTAGCTTAGCTTAGCTCAACATATTCAAAACCATCCAATCATAGTAAAGGGTGGGAAATTGGCCGTATTTAAACCCCACAGGTGGGAATGCAGCTCATAACTGGTTGTAGCTTCCCACTGTAGGCAGTATGGTAGGTGTTGATGAAGGCATACACTTCCAGGCACAGTGCTGGGGCATACAGGAGTCCAAGGTCATGGTAGGACTCCTGGTAAATAACCATGATGAGAGACTGCTGCAGGGCCAGTACCAGGCCTCCCAATATAAAGCAGAAGCCTGGGACCATCTCACCCATGATCTCACCAGTGCCACTGGTATTCCTTGGACTGGTGAGCAGCTCCAGCACCAAATTGGTGACTTGAAGCAGAAGAAGAGGGAGCTATTGGATGAGTGGGTCCGAGAAGCAAGGCAGAGGGGTGATGTCCCAGCAGTGTGTAATTATTCATATCAGTAACTGTTTACCAAAGTCCAGCCTGTGTATGTATGCCTAAATCTTTCTTTCTCTATTCCCTTTGCATCTGCAGCTGAGCAGGCTGTGAATCAGAAAGCCCATGCCAGTAAGTTGCAAAGGCTGTGTCACGAGGCTGGTGAGTAACAATCTTGCTTGTAGTAGTCATACCAAATAAATACAAAGTTGTAGAAAGTCACCTGGCAGTATAAAACTTGTGTACAGGTTGTACTGAATAAACCAGACAATATGACAGTAATAGTCCCATATAGGTGATATTTAAATAAAACCGTAACTGCCTAGCAATAAAGTTCTAAATCCTAGACTGGTTGTGTTTACTCTGGTATTGTATGACATTTAGTGTTGCATTCTCAGAATAGAAATGTTGTGTTAACCACTGTTACCCACACAGTGCTACATAAAAAATATGTCTAGGAATGTCTGTATAAGACTGTTGTAACTACAAGGTCAGATTGTACAACCAAGTGAGACTTAGACAGATAACACTGAAGGAACATACCACAGTTTCTAAATAGGTCACTCTGATGAAGCACAAATTGTTGTATTTTTAGCACACACAGCCATGGTTCGAATCCTGGGAGTGGTAGTAAGCTGTATGCATAATCATAACTCTCAACTGTACAGATTTTCCCAGAATGTCCAGATATTTGGCTCATATTTTTGACCTGCCCATCTTTTTTCCTGGCAAATCACTGGGATGATCTCTGGAATATAGTCACCAAATAATGACATTCATTTGAGTGTCAGACTTCAAATCCTTCAGAAAATGTATATGAAAACAAATCCTGTTACTCTAGCAACTGTCTAAAAGTTTATAAGAGCAATATTCAAAATACGTCCCTATTTGTATCCCCATGTTGTCAAGCTTTGTCCAGATGTTGTGCATTAAGAGATTGAGAGATATTTCCATAATTTTAACTAGGAATCTGGGAATATGTGTAGAAACAGTCAGGTAGTGTTAACAAACATTCTAGCCACAGGTCTACCAGGTAAGAGAAGTAGAATTTAGCTATAAGACAGTTGATGCATACACTGTGTACAAACATACCACTGCCCAAACCAACATCATAAGGTATTGTAATAATACCTGTAGAGTAATGATTAGAGCAATGATCATTAAAGTTGTGAGTACTGAAGGATATACAAGTTGTGAAATGACATCCCCCCCACCATATCTGCAACAATAATCTAAACACACAAATCAATGGGTATGTTTACACCAAACCTACTGATGGGACATATGTCCTATTGTTCAACAAATATTGAAATGTGATTCTATTAGTGTTCCATGTAGAAATACTAGCATTGGTGACCTGTTGCTATAAATTTAACTTGCATGCCGTTGTAATGGCCACTGTGGTTCTATATATGCATGTGTTCTGTTTGATATGCAACTGTGTCAAATCTGTTGTTTTGGGTTAATGGGAATATCTATGCATGCTGTTATAACTAATCTTGGATTTTGTTGACTATTACTAACCCACATATGTTCTAAAACTGTAACACCATAGCACATTTGTGAAGGCCGGTCCCAGCAGTCCCACCTCTCCTACCTCATCTGGTCATGGCACCAGGTCCAAGCATATCTGGGACCCACCCCAGGTCCTCCTCGTCTGCTGGTCCTGCACCAGATTCAAGTGGAACTGCCTCAGGGGATGGGGCTCGTCACCCTCTGGGAGTGAGCGTGGACAGGATCCTGTCACCCTAAGCCAGGTCCGGAGTTTGGTGCATAGCAAGTTCCGAAAGAAGTTTGGAGATCTGCTATGCCAGCTTGAGGGCCACATGGCACAATTGGAGGGTCAGCCTGCTCCTCCTGCTCAGCCCCCAGCACAGCTACATTCGGGGCCATGAAGGTGCAGTGGTGACAGCTCATGGGTGGGGACCTCAGTCCCACTGTTTCAATTTGGGGGCTCATGGGCTTCCAATTTCCAACACCCCCTCCCCGTCCAAGGTGTTTACCCCCCAGGTGTCATATACCACCCCTGTATGCTGTCTTGTCTGTATTGTCTGTCTTTCTACCCAACCTACCTCCCTAAATATACTTACTATCCTTCCCCAACATCCCACTCTCACCTTAAAAAAAAAAGGGTAATCTGTTCCCCCAAAAAAATCTTGCCCCATACATAGCTGTCCATTTCACACACATGTCCACTGGATACAAGTAATCTGGTCTAATTGGCTTCACATCACATTATTTTCATCCTCACCCCTCTCTCAGGGGTTTGAGTGTCCAAATATACCTCGAAATTCAGTATATGTGCACAGCTGTTGCTGTAGAAGAAATGGACAGCTATGGACCTTCCCTACACCCATCTTGCACATCCCTAGCTACTTTCCCTACTATATTTTCCTCTTTATGCCCCCTTTTTCACCACTTTCCTGTCACCCCTTTTTTGTTTTCTTTTAAAGAAATTAGCACCAGGT
>NC_056730.1:48544833-48577333 GCF_019279795.1 Protopterus annectens | reverse complement strand
TCATGCTGTGACCAATCAGTGTTATCCCTCACTTATTACTACTGCTCTTCAGACCACCCTTGTCCAGATAAGCAGCACCCATACATATTTGCCAACATCTCACACATCCTCTCACTTTCCAAAATTACAGTAAACAATTCAGTTAAAAATACAACTGCCAGGCCTCAGAAACACCTCCAGGCATCCACAGGTATGTCACCTGGAACAACAGCCTTTCCACTATTAACCCCCCCCCTCATAGCTATCCTTACATTCTCCTTGATATTCTGTTGCACCTCCTGATTAACCATACCCACCTCAGCAAAGGGTGTCTCTTTGGTCCTCTTCAAAAGGAACCTTGACAATTGGATGGGAGAAAGAAAATTCACCCCGGGGATCATGTCAGTCGCCCTGCCAGACAGGGGTCCAGGGAAGTAAATAGTGTGGGAAGAAATAGCCAGGGAATTGTTATGGCTAGGCTTGTATAGACCCTAGTGGCAATAGTCTAGTACCAACCTATGAACCTATGAAACTTCCCTCCCTCCCCTATTTCCCTCATGGAACAGGCCATCAAAGTGATGTTTCCATATATTCTAAACACACCCCTAGCTTGTATGTTTCAACAATATTTGTTTATCACCCTTTTGTGCTGCACATCCTTCCTAGCTATGTGCTTCTGTCTAGTCAATAGCTACAGGTCCTATACACCATCCGTGCTGACCAGCATTACATACAACCCTAGACTCCACATCTGTATGAGAGACTCCACATCCATAGCCATGTCCATCACTCTCTTTGCCATGCACCGCATCTCTTTATACTCATGTCTACTCTCTACATCTGTCTGTCAATCCCACTTCTCCTTTGCCAACACCTTTCTCTGCATACTCCCCTGTACTTCTTCATTCCACCACCACGTGTGTAGGAACAGTCACCATCTGGGCAACATGTCATCCTGTGTCTGACTGAGCATAGTAGGTCATAGGTGCATTAATGTAATGCTGCGTATGAGTACAAATTGGACACATCCACTGAGGGCAATTAGAAGGCCATCCCCACATATGTCTGTGGTCTCACAGGCAACTATCCAACCCACCCTGTAATGGAGGTCAGCCACAGCACATACACACACACCATAGCTAAAGACGACCAGTTTTGGACATGTTTAGGACAAACATCACCCCCCTGGCTCAACATCAGTATAGAAGGAGATGCACACCACATGCACCCCTACCCTCACCATTAATCAGGTGCAGATTGCCTACTTAAACATAATGCTATGCATGTACATACAATTCTGCTAGGTACTGGAGTATTATTTCATGTAATGTTGTCGCTATTGATACTCATTACCAGTGAGCTGTCTCTTTAAAGAACTATGGACAATGTCTGATGTCCTGTGATGTGTTTTTCCCTGTTTATTCTTTCAGATGTGATGCAGAGGCTTCCAGCCTATGATGTCCAGGAGACAGTAGCCATAACTGAGGCCGTCCTGGAAAACTACCGCATCCTCTTCAGTCGGGGTTGCCGACATCAGCTGGAGAGGACAGCCCTCTGGGAAGACCTCACACAGAGAATGAACACCTTGGGGAACCACGGCCGCACATACAAACAGGTCAGGCACAGAGCAACTGACTTGATTCAGTGTGCATGGCGAGGGGCTGCTGCATTGGTGAGGTACCATTCCACTACTGGTGGGGAGCCAGCCAGAGAGGCCCTACTTACAATAATGGAGGAGCTCCTTGCCAACCTTGGGATGGCCCACAGAGAACAACCACTACAAGATGTAGCTGTCATGGAGGTGGGTGCTTCACAGGAAACCATCAAGGAGCATTCAGGTAAAGCAAAAGTCCAAATCGGTGTACTGAGATTACATTTCAATTGTGTAGTAACAGTCTTTAGATGCAGATGTCATTGCAAAATAGAGCACTGGGTGGTGTTTACTAATGTACATATGTGCCCATTTCAGGTGAAGAATAGAAAATAGTGTAATATCATAGTGTAGACTGTACCTGTGCATACATAGGTTCATAGGTTCATAGGCTGGTACTAGGCTATCAGCCCTAGGGCCTATACAAGCCTAACCATAACAATTCCCTGGATATTTCTTTCCACAATATTTACTTCTCTGGACCCCTGTCTAGCAGGGGGACTGACATGATCCCCGGGGTGAATTTCTTATCTCCCATCCAGTCATCAAGGTTTCCTTTGAAGAGGTCCAATGAAGCACTCTGCTTGACATGTATGGGCAGTCTATTCCAGAGTATGGGGAGTCTCTGGGTCAGGAACCTATCCCTCCAGCGTGTTTTGTTCATTGTGATGACAAGGTTTAGATCCCTGGAGCATGTGGCTCTGAGGGATTGGGATTTCTTTAAGTGGAGCATGTCCAACAGCTCAGGGTTTGACATGGCCTTGTATGTTAAGCAGAGATCACCTCTGAATAGACGATATGCCACAGAGTATAGCTGGTGTTTTTTTAGACGGTCAGCATATGGCATCTGTTTTAGTCCTGTGATTCTTTTAGTGAGGTATTTCTGTGGCCTTTCCAACTGTTTCAGATGTCTTGTGAGGTACATACCAAGTGGGGCATTATACTCTATAATGGGTCTAATGAGGGATGAGTACAGTGGGACAATGACCTCCTTTTGTCTGGATGAAAAGCCCTTAGTGATGAGGTGTGACACATAGAAAGATTTCCTGACTGTTGTGGCAATGTGGTTATCGAAGGTGAGAACACTGCCCACTTGTGTCCCTAAGTCTTTCATCACCCTTTCGATGTTTAGTGTACTGCCACCTATGTGGTAATTCATGGATACATGTTTTTTCCAAAAGGGGATAACTATACATTTCTTGGCATTAAGCTTGAGCCCATGGCTCTGGCACCAGGCATTTGTTTCTGTAAGGCCCTTTTGTAGAATATCCACATAATTTGGGGATTCAGTAATGGCTCCCAGTTTGCAGTCATCTGCAAACATTGTTAGCCAGAGTCCCTTTGTGTTGGCCTGTACTTCAGAGAAGTAGATGCCAAACAAGAGTGCTCCCAGGACTGAACCCTGAGGTACTCCACTTGTCACTTGTCTGGAGTTGGATTTGGAGTTGGCTACTTTTACAGTCTGGTAGCATTGTTTCTGGACCGATGGATATTGTGAAGCTACTGACAATACCTCTCCCTCACATTACCTAAGTACCTCTCATTAACATGAGGCACAGCAGCCTAAGGCTGGTAAGTATGAGATCTTCCTGTTGTGGCATACCAGTACCCCAGGAATTTTAAGGTCATACATGTGGCCATGCGCCAAACTGTTAGTCAGCAAATTGCATATATCTGCAAGATCACCTGTGGTGGGGTTCACTGCATGATATCACAGGGGCCTATTTGCATGAGATGTCACATATCAGTAGCATAACTCACAAACCTGTTATTGCAGGACATCTGGATAATGCTTGCCAAAATGTGGAGACAAAGTGCCAATAGAAGGGACAGGTATACAGTACTGTAAAACAGTGCATATAAACGGTGTACACACATGTCACAATGCCAGGCATATGTGAGATATGACAATGTGAGCACAATACACAAGAATAAAGCCATGCAACCTGTTATGTGACCTATAATCTGTACAATGCAAATGTGAAACATACAACTCTCTTTCAGGAACATGTATGTGGAGTGGAAACAGTCCAAGAAGCTAGATGCATATGTGTAGACAGGAGGAAGCTCATACTGGGGTATATCAGTGTGTTATACAACCACAGCAGTTGATCAGATTGGGTACACACCTGCCATCAATCATGGACTTCTGCAGTACCTGCATATAACGGTCAGCTCACATACCAGGATTATCCCAATGTAGACCAACAGTTGCCTGCTACAGAAAAAGCCATGGTTTGCATACAGCCTAACATGCTGCAAAGGGATTGAACTCTATGGACACATACACACTGCATTGCATATGCCATGGACCACAGTGCAGATAGTCATCAAAAGGTGTACAAGAGATGTTGCAAAAGTGACAGTTTGAAGAAGTGGACATCCCTACACATATGTTGGGAAAATCATCCCAGAAATGTCCAGGGAGGCTGCCAGGAGCCATAGAGCAACAGTGAAGGGGTATCAGACATCTCTGGCAAGTACTGGGTGTGTACTACATGTGACAACAGTCTTCCATGGACTCCACATGTCTTGGGTATAGGGTGGGTTTTGATGATGGCAGCTGTTCCTCACAACACACAACAGCCAGTTCTAGGTAACATCTGAACAACAATGCATCAACTTTTCAAAATTCATGTGCGGAAATGTGTGAACGTGCTATGAGAAAAGGGTTGAACTCTCTTTGTGTACAATTTGGTCATGTTAGTTTGGCACAGTAACAGTACTGCACAACATAAGAACAGCACTACCCACACAGTGAAGCAGGGTGATGGCAGTGTCCTACTTTGGGTTTGCTGTCCACCAGCTTGAACTGGGGCTGTAGCCAATTTGGATCGTATTATGACCACTTTCAAACACCAGTCCCTTGTGGCTATGATCCGTCTGGTGTATGCCACATAGCTGTAGATGGGGAGGTATCCCAACATTGCAAACAACAATGGGCCACACCCTACATCCAAATGAATAAAAGGATGGATTCACAAGAACACAATCAACAGCCTGCTGTGGCCAAGTCAGAGGCCACACCTACATACAAAACACAGTCTGTGTGTTGACCTTACAAGTGCTGTGCACAGGGGATGGCCTTGCAATCGGACAGATTTGGAGTTGTTTGTCATGGGAAAGTTTGCAAGCATTGCCTTGTTGAGATGTGCCATGCTGGGAAACACCACCTCTAGAGGACTGACTGCTGTACTGAGAGCAGCAGGTGCTTTACCAAAGTATTGGTTTACGGGTGTGCACTTTCTGCAAGCCAGCTCTTGTAATACTAACATGTATGATATGTCAACCCTACCTGATGTGTATGTTTCTCATTCAGAATGCACAGGTTACATGTCATATGAAATGGTGGAAATCTCATGGCAATATTCATGTGGCCTCATGTGATATGTCACAAAACCCTTGCATGTTAAGAGGGGTGTGTACACTGACTATATCCACTGTCAGTTTGTGAAGTTGTTTGAGGAAATGCCCTTGTTTTCACATACATGCATTGCAAGTTATGACAACTGGAAATCACAGTATGACATTAAAAGAAGGGTCACCAATCCACTGGTCAAACCAGTAATGTACCAGACCAACATAGGAGGTGTGTGTAGCAGACAGGGAGTATGACCCATATATCAAAATAGTTGTGAAAACTCTGTACAGCTTGTAGTTATGTTCCCTAGGTTTTGCCACGGTGCTGTATAGGTGAACAGCACTGATGTCTACATGGGTGTAGTGTGTTCTAGGTGAAGGCTCAACACCTACTAAAGACACACATACATCCCAGTGGTGTAAAGTAGTAGTAAAACCAAGTCAAAAGGTGCACTGCATGATGCTGATGGTCTGTCTAGAGTGTGTCTGTTGTGGTCTGGGTGTGTGTCATGACTGTCACCCTCTGCCTAAGGTGAGGTCTGTGTAATGCTTGTGGGACACCTTGTGTGTGTGTGTTTGTGTGTGAGTGTTTGTGTGTGTGTGTGTGTGTGTGTGTGTGTGTGTGTGTGTGTGTGTGTGTGTGTGTGTGTGTGTGTGTGAGAGTGTGAGTGAGTGAGTGAGTGAGTGTGAGTGAGTGAGTGAGTGAGTGTGTGAGTGTGTCTGAGTGTGTGTGTGTGTGTGTGTGTGTGTGTGTGTGTGTGTGTGTGTGTGTGTGTGTGTGTGTGTGTGTGTGTGTGTGTCTGTGTGTGTGTGTGAGTGTGTGTGTGTGTGTGTGCTTGTGTGAGTGAGTGCATCAGAGTGAGTGTATGAGAGTGTGTGTATATGATAGCAAACTGTATAATGATGTTAGTAATGTACATATCTGTTTTTTTCTCGCAAGTGGGCATGGTGGTCCCAGTCCCTCCTGCTACACAAGTGATGTTAGCTTGTTTGGCGACTCTGACCATGATGCCAACCATAGTGGGGCACAGGTGGGGTTGTCATTGGCTGCAGCTGTGTCACTGGTTGGCATTCCTCCTTTGTCAACCCCATCCCCGCACGTGGTCACAATGCCCACACATTCCCTGTCACCAGTGGCCACAAGTGAAGGAAAGCTGGGTGCAGGCACAGGACATGCACGAGTGGATACTATGGCAAGTGAGCAGCCAGCCACTAGCCATAGCCAGACTGCCAGCGAGGTGACACACAGGCAAACAGACAGTGGTGGTCGAAGGAGGATTGCTTCCCATTCAGCCCACGTAGCAAGTCCCAGTGCGGCAGTTACCAGGCGCATATTTCGGGCTGTAATGGATGCGCAGGCATGTAATGAACAGAACACCTGGCAATGACACAGGGTTGTGGCAGACGATTTCCCTGGTGCTCATGGATGTCTCCATGATCTTGTTGCAGCCAGGCATGATGGCAGTGAGATCATTGATATACAGTTGGGTGAGATCGGAGAACTCATCAGCCGTGGAATATCTGTGCTTGAACGTTTGGCAGGGGACAGGTGGCAGCTGCATGGACATAGCTCATCACCACAATCAGCTGGGGATACACATGGCTGTCCACCATCATGCTCTCATAGTGGCAGTGACACCAGCAGTACTGAGAATGGTGTCCACTCCATGATGTAGCAGGCCATGGGCACGTGGTCCTGGCCAGTCCCAACAGAGTCGCAGTTCCAGCAGAAATCAGTCACCATAGGGTGTAGTACTGCCTCGAGCTTTGGGCCTGGTGATGCCAGTCAGACCCACGGCAGGTCCAGTTCTGTGTCCATGGCCGGCGATGGTGAACTGTACAGCCTGCCATGTATGGCCCACAGCTGTCCACAAAACATCAGTGTAGGGCAGCCATATGGTGTGACTGTGTGCAGGCAGACACACACACACACACACACACACACACACACACACACACACACACACACACACACACACACACACACACACACACACACACACACACACACACACACACACACACACACACACACACACACACACACACACACACACACACACACACACACACACACACACACACACACACATAACACAATCAGGAAAGAGGTCATCTCCACAAACATGCACCAAACATGCATAGGACATATCATTCCCACACCCCAAACACACACCCATAATGTCAACTGAATGGCACAGCCTAGGTCTCTGGCAAACACACACAACACCCTGTGCATATGATGAAACCTGTGCCAGATCCCTTCCATCCACACTATCAATGCAGGGACATGCAACTATGGGTCTGATGCACAGGGTGACCATACTGAATTGTAGCTATGTAATATTGTGTAAGGTGCTGTCATCTGGCATGGATAAGGGGTACACCTCAGAGTGTGTGTACAGTTTTGGCCATTATGCTTTCTTGCCATTAGTAATGCTGAGTGAATGTGTTCTCACAGTCTGTATTCTATTTGTATCTGTGTGTCGCCAGGATGTGGGCCTGCAGGAAGTCCATGGGTATGGCAGTGTGATGACACATCAATCATGTCATGGTCAAGGTACAGTTCTATCCGTTAAGATTTTCAAGGTTTGTGTAACAGTGAATATATATGCCTCACAGCTTATAATGTTGAGTCTTGCATATAGGTATGTGGTGGTTGACATATTTTGTTGAACAGTAGAGAATGGTCAGTGCAGTGGGTTGAACACACCTACATTTGGTAATAACCACACCCTCAGGGGATATTGCAATGATCACACAGAGATAACTATTCACACACAAAACACACACACACACACACACACACACACACACACACACACACACACACACACACACACACACACACACACACGCACACACACAAAATTGCCAGTACAGGGATCCATAGGTACATAGAGTCATATGTGTGTTCGACATGATTAGCCATGAAGGCTGTACAGCTGCTTATAAGTGCCATAATCACTCTGTATCCATCAGCCCTTATCTTGTTTTGGCCAGCAATAAAATAATCAGCCCTTGCATGGCTTGAACCCAGGACCATGCATACCATCGTGAAAGCAACTTACCACTAAACCATCTGAGCTGTAGATACACCTGAGGTTTATTCAAACATATCATGCAGCACAGTCATTGAACAGTGGGTAAAATGTATAGATAGACATATGTATATATATATATATATATATATATATATATATATATATATATATATATATATATATATATGTATCTAGAGATATACCTATATATATATATATATATATATATATATATATATATATATATATATATATATATATATATATATATGACGACAGTTCATATGATCGACTGTTTATTTGGTCGACAGTTCATTTGATCGACAAGCATTTTAGGTGGGGGGCTTTGACCCCCACACCCCCCCCCAACTATATATATCAACTCCAGGGTTGCACAACATTGGGGAAGGGGCAAATGCTTGTCGATCAAATGAACTGTCGACCAAATAAACAGTAGATCATATGAACTGTCGACCAAGTCATATAGACCCATATATATATATATATATATATATATATATATACATATGTATATATAAAGAACAAAAGAGTGCTCAATTACTGGTTCTGGTGTTGTTGTTTTGTCACAAAGCTGTTGACATTTGCCACAATACATACATGTCTATATATATATATATATATATATATATATATATATATATATATACAAAGCTAAAACCTACTACACTAGCTGCTGACCACCTCCCAGCTGAATATCTTCAAAAAGCAGCTGATGCCATAGCACTTCCCATTTCTATTCTGATCAACAGATCCATCTCAGAAGGATCCATCCCAGCAATATGGAAAATATCACATGTTATACCTCACCATAAAGTTCCACAGAATTATTTAACTTTAGACCTATGGCCATTCTTTCACCACTAGCTAAAATTATGGAAAGATGCATACAAAAACAAATCATGCACTTTCTTATTCAAACGGAAAGTTTGCTGACTCTCAGCATGGCTTTAGGCTATTCCACAGCACCACCACAACTCTTCTGTCTTTCTCTAATGTTATTAGTCTTCATTGTAGCAACAATAAGCTATCTTCAGCACTCTTCCTAGATCTCTCAAAAGCTTTTGATATGGTCAACCATCAGCTACTGCTCAATACCCCAGAAACCATTGGTTTAGACCAACACACAATATAATGGTTTTACGACTACCTAATTGGTAGACAGCAGACTGTCTTATAACAGAGCAAGCTGTCATCCCAACTTCCTCAAACGTAGGTGTCCCACAATGGTCCATACTAGGTCCTCTTCTTTTCTCAATCTTTATCAATGGTCTGCACACCGCCATCCCAGGAGCCACCTGCATCCAATATGCAAATGACTCAATGCTAATATGCTCCGCCTCCTCTCCTACACAACTTCTAACACTCAGCCAGACCACTTTCAACATGGTAGAAACATGGCTAGCTAATCGCTGCCTGCTTCTAAATCCTAACAAAACCAAGCTACTACTTTTCTCCCCTAACCATAGAATTCCTCCTCCTGCCTTCAACATCAAATCTAGCAATGAAACCATTATCTCCCCTGATGACCATACAAAGCTTCTAGGCATAATAATATACAACAACCTTAAATTTGATAAACATGTCAATCACACTATTAATTCAATCAACTCAACAAAAAACTTGGCTCCCTGTACAAAACCAAACCTTTCCTCACCCCCCCTAGCTAGGGTAGCTATTGCAAGATCACACCTCCTCTCTACCCTTATGTATGTCTCCCATGTACTCACCAACCTATTCAAAACCAATCTCAACAAATTATTAGGATGTTGCAATAATTTAGCCAGATTCACTACAGGCATGGCTTTTAGGATCCACCATTGCTAGAGCCTCAAAACACTGGGATGACTAGAGGATCCTACCCTTCTACAGTTCAACCAGCTTATAGTATGCATAAAATACTCCATCAACCTGATAACACCCCTGCCCTGAAAAATATTCTCACCCCTTATAGTGCCCCCAGGCCAATACACTCAGCTGATAAACTAATGATACTGACCTAAAAATCCAACAACTCTGCAGGCGATGCTATATTTGCCAACTCAACCAATAAAATCTGGAATCTACTCCCTACTACCATTACCAAGGACACCTCACTACCCTATTTAAAAGAGAACTCAAAAAATACCTCACATCTCATTGGCTGTGCTCTTGTTCTAAACCTGACTAACAACTTCACTAATACATGTCTTGCTATCCAACCTGCTGCTTAGCCAAGTATCTATGCCTCATAGCATTTGAATGTCTAAACATTGTGAATTATGATAAATAAAAATAAATCCAAAAGTGAGTGTTGAAGTGAAGCAGAGTCAATAATCCAGGAATTTGTGCAAAACTTTTAATCCAGGTATTGTAAACACAAATACAATACAATGCTGCAGTTGATAAGCGCTTTCACCCAAAAATGAGCTTCATCAGATCAATTAACTGCTACCCATAACTCCCTTATATACTATTGTCATATTATCTAATGCCCTATCAAAAAACTGCACTGAACAAACACAATCAATATCAATTAAGACATACACATATGCTAAAATTCTTAAAAAATATATATATGTATATATATATAACTTACAAAGTACCAATATGAAACTATATATTTTGTCTCATATAAATTGAGAATAAATAAATATAAAATGTTTAAAACATACAAACACATATCATGATATTGAACGTTAATAAACAGAACCGTTTGTTTATCATAACACCAAACTCACAGCTGCCTTAGCATTACTTATTTAAAAACAAACATATTTGAAAGCATGAACCATCCAAACCTATGCTAACTACATTTAAATTTAATGTTTCTCCTTTTCTTTAGGGCTGGTTTTATAGAGGCTCTTTCATTTAATCCAGAGCCTCTGTCAGCTCTCAATCTAATGATCCACTTACTTTCCCTGTCCTCAGTGTGGTTCCTAATATCTCCACCCCGAATGTTTGGTTCAATCAGCTCCAAGGCCCTAAATAGAAAATGATGTTCAGTACCTAACTGAACCACATGTTTAGCTAGTGCATTATGTAAATTACCTTTTCTTATATGGTATACATGCTCACGTATCTTATCCTTAAACTGACGATTAGTCTTTCCAACGTAAAATGCACTGCATAACTGGCATACTGCCAGGTACACAATATTCACACTCATACATGTGGCTCCTACTTGAGTCTTAAATTGCATATGTGAGTCTGGATGTATGAATACTGTGTTACTATCTATGTAGGCACATTGGTTGCAGTGTCCACATGCCTTACTATAAGTAGCCTCTAAATGTCTTCCGTCCTTCTTAGAATAGCATAACAACCTCCTCAGATTTAACTTATTCCTGAACATAAATCGTGGTTCATCCCCAACCACTTTCCTAATTCCATCATCTGTACATAATACTGACCAATGCTTACCAACAATGTCCTTCAGGACATTACAGTCATTGGTATATGGTAACGAAATTCTAACCTCCGTATTCATAACATGAGGGTTCCCATCTCTTATTTGTCTCGGTCCAAAATATGGAGCCGCTCTACCTTGTCTAAGTTCACCAATGTCTCCAAGTTGGTAATCAATCTCTTTAACGCTATATCCACGTTCTGTCAGTCTATGTTTCAGATCTTTAATCCCAGTCTCAAACCCTGCATCAGTGGCATTGAGTCTAGAGGTTCGCATGCCTTGTCCTCTAATAATATTTCTAAATATGTGGCGTGGGTGCATTCTGTGGCGCAACAAAAGTGTGTTATGATGACAGGGCTTACGATAAATCCCTGTGTTAACCAAACCATTATCCAATCTCTCAACAAATAGATCCAAAAAATCTATCTTATCACTAGAATAATTCATGGTGAACACCAAATAATCTGTTAACTGGTTTATCATAGTATGAAACCCCATAAGTGTTTCCACATTACCTCGCCATAAAATAAAAACATCATCTACAAAGCGTCTGTAAAAAACTACAGACTGTTTGTATTCCTCAGTTTCAAACAAGACATCATGTTCCCAATGCGCCAAGAACATATTCGCATAGCTGTTGGCGAATGGTGTCCCCATGGCAACACCAGCTTGTTGTTGATATAGTACTTCTTTGAATGCAAAAACATTATTTTCCAAGACTAATTCCATAAAATGGGACAATAAATCTATCAGAACAGGTGAATATATACTATGCTTAGACAAATAATCACTGATGTATACAACCCCTACATCATTGGGTAATACAGTAAACAATGATTGAATGTCAAAGGTCACAAACAAGAGCTCATTAATCTCCACTACCTTGGTCACACAATCATACAAATACAAATTGGTATTTTTTCATTGTGAATTATGAGATCTGATTGTATTCTATGTTCACATTTTCTGATACGTCTCTGCCAATCAGATGTAAGTCTGCACATTGTGTATATTGATATCTGCCTGTATTCATTGTCTATATTTTTCTAAACATGTCTGCCTAAGTTTATCACTCAGTGATGTATGTACTGTCTCTTTTTTGGTATGTAGAGTATTTCTTCCCGGGAATCCGCTGAAAATGGACATATATCCAGTCAGACTATCATATCACAGTCAACAAATGTAAAATAAATAAAATAAAATAAAAAATATATATATGTGTCCACACACACACACACACACACACACACACACACATATATATATATATATATATATATATATATATATATATATATATTCATATATATATATGTGTGTGTGTGTATATATATATATATATATATATATATATATATATATATATATATATATATATATATATTTATAAATATATATATATATATATATATATATATATATATATATATATATATATATATATATATGGGTCTCCTTTGCTTGGTCAAAACACATTTGGTCAAAATTTCGAAATTCACTTGACTAAGCACACGACTGAAAGCTCAGTTCACTGAAAACTCATTTGGTCAAAACTCATTTAGTCGAAAGTAATATATGGCCTTTTCCCCACTGTAGTGCGGTCCTGGAGTTAGAATATAAAGTAAGGGGCAGTGTGGGGAGTAGAGGCCCCCATATTGGGGGTGGGGCAAAGCCCCCCACATATTTCAAATTTTAAACCACAGACATATATAGTCACAAGTGCAATGAGCAACTCTTTCCACAAGACAATATAAACTCAAACGATCCACAACCCCCCTTACTTTATATTCTAACTCCAGGATCACACTACAGTGTGGAAAAGGCCATATATTACTTTCAATGAAATGAGTTTTGATCAAATGACTTTTCAGTCAAGTGAGCTTTCAGTCAAGTGTGCTTAGTGAAGTCAGTTTCGACCAAATGTTTTTTCTACCAAAGTAAACCCGTATATATATATATATATATATATATATATATATATATATATATATATATATATATATATATATATGAAGTGCAGTTGGACATCTGCGACAACTCTACCCAAAAGCTGACTCAATGGGGGTGCAGGAGCCCAAACTAGAACTTCTTTCAATTATTGCCCTTATCCCCTTCCTCCCCAGCAGGACTGTTCTGCCTTGCAACAAAATAATAAGACCTGTCAAAGTCTTGAACCTCGGGCCCTGTAAACTACAATCAAAGCAATGTACCATTGCATCATCTGAGTCATATAACTTAGTGATGACATTCCAAACATATCACTTAGTACAGTCATTCAACAATTGGGAAAGGAGTTTGTGAAATCAGTCAGGTGCTCTATACATGCATGTATATATGCATGGAGATGCATATATGTGGACAAATCTATACATAATACATATAATATATATATATATATATATGTATATATGTATATATATATATATATATATATATATATATATATATATATATATATATATATACATAGAGAGAGAGAGAGAGAGAGAGAGAGAGAGAGACAGAGAGAGAAAGAGAGAGAGAGATATACATCCACATGTATATCCACATATATGCATAAATACATATATACAGAAAGGTGAATACATACATATATATATATATATATATATATATATATATATATATATATATATATATATATATATATATATATATACATAAATATACAGAAATATATGACAGCTGCAAAAACATGCAATCTGAGGGTCATGCTGCTGCACACTAGATGTCTACATATGAAAATGCACTCACTGTATGCATTCCTTAAAATGGGGAACTATGACATCTGTGCTGTAACAGAGACCTGGTTAAAGGCAGCAGGAAGCACCCCTGCACTACCAGCTTATTACCCATTCCACATCTCTTAGCTGCAGAACTGTGACTGAAGTTCCAAAGGTGGTGGTGTTTCCATATTCATTATGGAGGCACACACCCCCAGAGTGTTGACCAATTTAGGCATTACAAATCCTGCAGGCATAGCTAACATTGGGTGAGATACTCTTTCAGGTTGTAGCCTGCTATAGGTCCCAAACATGACCCAACACTCACTGTCCTTGTCCCTAAACACCCTGGAGGATAATATTGTCCAACCTAACACTAACATACTGGTTGACTTCAACTACCCCAACTTTAACTGGGAAAGCTACTTGTGTAGCAATGCACATGGCCATCACATTGACTTTGTCCTTCCCAACATGAACGACTGTTGCATGACACCAACAGTCAACTCTCCCTTGTTATATCTAAACAAAAATGAATCACCTTTGGAAATCCATGGCCCTCCCATGCCCCCTGCATAGATAACCACCATGAAAAGCCTTCCCAATGCTGAATATGGCCTCATAACAGCAGAGGTGGCTAACCTCACAGCAGCCATGCAAATGGAGACTAGGTGCATGACAGCTGAATCAAACAACACTGCACTATGAACATGTACACAAATGCATGGGTACTGCCATACCCACTACAACCAGGACTCTCACCTCCAATAAAAGGAAGCTGATCTGGTGGTCCCATGCCATACAGACATTGTACAATAGAAGGAGGAAACCGATATGGAATAACGTGAAGTCCCACGACTGGAAATTAACCCTTATCAACCTCAATTGAAGGTTGAGATCCCTCATCAAATACTACAAAGTTAGCTGTGAGAACAGAATTGGAGCACATAGTGAAGACAACCACAAGGTCTCATACAGTTATGTTAAGATTTTCCATGGCAATAGCAAGATTTGTTTTGAGTGACTAGACAATGGAACCTCCCAGACTGAGCCAACAAATACTGACAATATGCTGGCTGGCATCTTGAGTGCAAACATTACCACTCACCACCCCAAAGGACCAATCACCATACCAGTATGCCATTAGGCAGCCAGTATTACTGCAGCACAGGTTAAAACACCACTGTCCAAGGCCAAGAATACAGCTTCTATGGGACCTGAGATTATCCCTGGCTGTGTTCTAGATTATCTACAGAATGACCTGCTACCTTACCTGTGTGCCCTGTTCAAGCACAGCTTCACCTCAGGCTTTGTCCCTACTGAATTGCATACTGCTGCCGTCATCCCTCTCCACAAATGAGGTATAACTACAGACCCTGGGAAATACAGCCCCAACTGCCTAACATGTCTGTTATGTGAAGATATGGAATGCAGCATCATGCACCTAGTAAACAAGGATATGGGAATCTGCAGACTCAGGATCCCACACAGTTTACCTTTGTGAAGGTTAGGTCATACCTGCTAATTCCACCTGGTCAACTTCTTGGTGTCAGTCACGTGAGCTGCGGATGAAGGCAAGGTGACACATACAGGCTACATTGATCTGGCCAAAGCCTTTGATATCATTCCCCACTCACTAAATAGGTGGGAACAGAGGCACAAACACAGGGGTAGATTGAACATACTGCTGTCATACATTGAGATGGTTGCAGATGTCACTGGGTTTGTTGTAACATCCTTTATGATGAATATGATGTTGGTAATACCCATAGATGTGAGTATTTACTGACTGCATTCCCCAGAGTCCACAACGGATTTACCAAGAACACCAACTGTCTGGTAAACACACAAAACATAACAGGCAGACATGTGGCCAGTCTGTGGATAGCGTGCCAGTGGAGAGGTATGTCAGAGACATATCACTGTGAGTCATGACGTCACACACTAAATGCATGTCCACACAAACCCTGGCAATGTATCAATCCACCATGTGTATAACAGCACTGATGACATAGAATCTGTTCACAAATCTGGGGATATGTCCCACATGTTGGTTGGTATGTCCTTTCCAATGACATACTGCCACCTACTATATGTGAATCTGTAGGCCACCACCTCTGTAATGTCCCCCACACAGGCAAGGAAATGGGGCAAGGCTCACATTAAGGAATGTCCCAAATGTCGGAACTAGCAGCAGTGTCCAGGCCCACAGCACAATACAATGTGGGCACCTACATAATGGTATAGATGTAGCAATACCTGACATCTGCACATATGTAAAGATGAAAGACAGTAAGTAGAAAGCCAACAGGTTATGCATTAGGATGAATGTTTTGCAAGATGCACGTCTGAAACTTAAAGGTAAGCCATTACTACATGACAGCAGTCCTCAATGACATGTCCAAGAAACATATTAGTCTACAGTTAATATCAACATATCAGATTAATATCCAATAGGAGATACATATAAACATATAGCTCAAACACCAAGAACAAGATACTTCATACTCAGAGTCCAGCTTTGCATGCAGGGGTGTATGGTTCCAGTACTACAATCTGCAATCTATTCTTACTTGAAAAAGCAATGTTAAAAGTACTGACATAATGATACAATGTGTGTTAAATGATTTCTGTCAACCAGTGCACTGTAGCTGGTGTAACATGCAAGTGTGACTGCATATAACCTGGGATACTACCCATGTATGAAACAAATCCAAAATAGAAAAGATTGCGGTACTACCCATGTATAGCCAGGTGTCCCATACAGTATACTTACACCTCTTGCAACTGTAATGACAGCACATAGAAGCATGGTATGTACAGGAAATGAAATACACTTATTAAGGATGTCATCAGCCTTCTATTTTATCATACTGGAATGTGATCACTAGTTACCAGTGCTGAGCTATGCTTAGCAGGTGTAAGCATTGCTTAAATGTAAATGCTAAGCAGATTTGCGCACTGGTAAGCGAAGCCTACACGATGTAAGAGCCTATTTATTTAACTGTACGTTAGCAGTGCTTAGCTTCATGTAAACCCATGCAAACCCACTTAAATCCACTTTAAAGCACTTTAATCATCCTGTCTCCAACAGCCCTTGTTCTGCCCAGCAACAAAATAAATAGCCCATGCAGTCTTGAACTCAAGACCCTGTACACTATATGCACAGCATTTCACCACTAAGCCATCTGAGCTGCAAGAATAAAGATTGTTTTTTCAAATATATCATTCAGTACACATACTGAATAGTAGTGAGCAACTGCTTTGACTACTACAATTGTTTAGTACTTATAAGTGAAAATAGTGTTGAATCAGTCATGTTCTCATATGTGAATATACACACTTCAGATTAATATGGTGGGATACATCTGAGAAGGTATATACAACACTCATGTTTACACACACACACACACACACACACACACACACACACACACACACACACACACACACATATATATATATATATATATATATATATATATATATATATATATATATATATATACACACACACACACACACACACACACACACACACACACACACACACACATATATATATATATATATATATATATATATATATATATATATATATATATATATATATTGGTATGTATTTGTATATATTTCCATATCGCTCTCTCTCTCTCTCTCTATATATATATATACATATATATATATATATATATATATATATATGTATATATATATATATATTTATATATATATATATATATATATATATATGAATATATGTATATATGGGTCTAGGACATTTCACCGAAAGCATATTTTACCTAAACACAAATCACCGAACACAAATCATCAAAGGCACAATTCACCTAAAACACAATTCACCAAAACACATTTCACCTAAAGTTTGAGATGGCCTTGTCACCACTGTAGTGCAACACTGGAGTTAATATTTATAGTAGGGGGTGTGGGGGCATAGCACCCCACATATTTTAAGTAGATATGTTTGGAAAAGAGTAATATATTGAAATTGCAAGTATCCATGTATATAGTTCAAAATATTTAACATATGTGGGGGGCTATGCCCCCCACACACCTCCACTATATATACTAACTCCAGGGTCACACTGCAGTGGGGACAAGGCCATCTCAAACTTTAGTTGAAATGTGTTTTGGTGAATTGTGTTTTAGGTGAATTGTGCTTTAGGTGAAATGTGCACACCAATTTGAGTTTAGGTGAAATGTGCTTTCTGTGAAATGTCCCAGACCCATATATATATATATATATATATATATATATATATATATATATATATATATATATATATATATATATATATATATATATATATATATATATATATATATATGCAACATATGCCCATGACATGTAGTGGAGTCATACCTCAGCACCATAACTCTCAACCTCTTAGTGCAAGGGAACATAATGTATGTATTGCAGTTATGAATGTAGAATGTTGCTACAGTGACAGGGGTTGTGTCCACATACATGTTGTGAAGGAAAACTGGCATGTACACCATCAGTTACTAACAGACATCATAAAATCATCATAGTGAAGTACCACACAAATCACAGTAATGATCTTGTGGAATACAGACGAAATATGAGCAATAAACATGAACAATTTGAAACAATCTGGTCAGTCAGGAGGTATACACAGAACTCCTTAGTGCAAGAAATGTGGAACAAGCCTGACAATGAGGATGTTTAAAGCCATGGAAATGGGGATATATCACACATACTGGACTAGATAAACTCACACAATTGATGCATTCACACCCTCCTGTCTGTCCTAACACATATTAACTGGAGGAGCAGAGGTCCCAAGTCACATGCTTCTTACTAGTTAGTGACATACATCTTCACAGCAGCCCACTGCTTTGTCAGAAATACACAACATGTATGGTGGTCAGGCAACAGTACATCTGACAAATATCTGGACATAACATCACACTAGGGTAACTACACTGAGTTGCTAGCAATGTCACCAAGCACTGTCTACACTACAGGCAGACTGCCACAAAACTAACCCAATTTACCTATGGGAGAATACACATAAAATTGCAAATATAGCAGGCACTACAGGCATGTAACAGCACAGAGTAACAGACACCAGTGTGAAAGTGCATACCCACATCCAATCTCAATACAGTCACAGTCACATAATGGTTATCCTAAGTAATAGTACAGTATATGGTACAGTATATGAACTGTGTGAACAACAGTCATCATCATGTTTGCCATTCACACACTAACCCTACATATACTGTCCCAATTCACAGTGTAGTCTGATGCCTGACTGTTGTATGGGACTTGTCTCAGTTTCCCCCTACAAGGACCAAGAACACTGACATCTACCCCAGTCTGTACACAGGCCAAATAACATAATCACAATACACGACTACATAATACAGACACTCTAACAATCACCAGAAGTACACAGACCTCACTACTGTACAGACTACAATAGAATGTCCAGGTTTTGTCCTAAAATATTAGGCCTCCTATACATTACATGTCTGGCAGTCTGATATATCACTGGCTTGATCAGGAATTATGTCAGTAAATAATGGTATGCTCTACATATCCACCATTTACTGCATGACATATGAACAAAGGTGATAGACCTGGGTGACAGAGGCACAAACACAGGGTCAATATTGACATATTGCAGTTATAAACTGTGAACATTGCTGGTGTAACAAGGTTTGTTGTGACATATCTCTTCTGTCAGATATGAAGTCAGTAACACACATGGATGTTACCACTTAGAGAAAGGCATCAGAGTATGCTACTGCATTTATATTCTTCTTTCGGCTTTTCCCGGTTAGGGGCTACAGTGGATCACTTGTCAACTCATGATTGGCAGTGGAATTTTACAGTGTTGAGTTGCCAGCCCAGCGCCAAACCTTCCACAGAAGGCACACACACACATGCACTCATGCCTAGGGCCAATTTAGAGTGTCCAATCCACCTACAGCATGTCTTTGGGATGACTGGAGCACCTGGAAGAAATGCACGCAACCACAGGGAGGACATGCAGACTCCACACAGAAGGCACCCCAGCCAAGGATCGAACCGGAGAACCTCTTGCTGTGAGGCAGCAACGCTAACCACTGCACCACCGTGGCCACCCATGCTACTGCATTTATAAAGACAGAAAATGTGTGATTAACACACCAAATCTATGACTCCAAACTCTGGCCATTCTGCAGATAGCCCTACAGGTGAGAGCTTTCTCAACCACATAATACTGTCATGCCAACTTTAAATCATGCAGAACAGCCATATCCACACAGATCCTGTAAAACCAACATTACTTCAAATGTAGAACAGCAATACTTGCATTCTGTCCCCATGTCTGGAACATCTCCCTCGAGTTTGTTGGCCTGTCTCCACAGTGTTTGTTGTAAGAGATATTTCCAACTACCCTTTGTGATGCTGTTTGTCACACACCCACATGAAGTCCTGCTCACAGTGAAGGAAAAGGGCCAACACCCACTTGCAGTGCTTACTTACAGAAGTGTGTTTCCATGCAATTGGCTATAGGAATGATACCACAGCTGTTCCACATGCAGTTAGCAGGTGGAGGACTCCAATCCGTGCACAGGCCATCAACTGATCTTGAATATTACATACCAATGTCAAGCTCCTGCTTATGCAAAACAGATGCATTTTTCCACATCTACCAGAGAGATGGAGAGAGAGAGAGAGAGAGAGAGAGAGAGAGACAGTGGGAAAGAAAGAAAGGATGAGAGAAAGAGCCAAGCGTGTTTGTGTATGATCTGTGGGGGGAGAGAGATCTCTGGGTATTATAATGGTTGTCTGTATATACATTTATGCCTGTGGAATGTCTACAACAACCTGTACTGTGTTTGACAACTGTTGGCCTTTTAATGTGACATTGGGAAATATGGGTCCTCGATATGAAAATGTAGCAAAATCCACCCTACAATGGGTCCTGTTATTACACAATCACACCAAAACACACACACATACACACACACACACACACACACACACACACACACACACACACACACACACACACATGCACACATCCTTCCCAGTACTGTGTTTTGAACCACTACCTAGCTATGTATTGGTACTACGCAATTATTACAGGCACCATGGGGCTTATATATTAGAGAGCTGTCCAAAGGTAACTTTGTAGGTGAGTGACATCAGCTGCAGTGCTAAAGGAGGGAAGAGGGAAGTGCAGGAAGTGTGAATGACCACAAAATCAGGTGTCAACAAAGACCCACACAAAAACACCCACATTATCACAATTGCCAGAACCAGGATTAGAATTTCAACCTAACTAGTTTGCTACACTATGGTATTATGTAGTTATCGCAAGTGCCACAGAGCTTACATGTTGAAGAGCTGTCCAAACGTATCTTTGAAGGTGAGTGACATCAACTGCAGTGCTAAAGGAGGGAAGTGTGAATGATCACAAAATCAGGTGTCAACAAAGACCCACACACTCTCATACACATTATCATAATAGCCAGAACCAGGATTAGAACTCCTATCTAATTATTGTGCTACACTACAGTATTACACAGATAATGCAAGCACCACAGAGCTTATAGGGCTGAGATTTGGCCAAAGGGTTATTTCAAGGTGACTGACATCAGCAGGCATGCTAAAGTAGGGCAATGGGAGGTGTAGGGAGTGTGAATGGTCTCAAAATCGAGACCCACGGAGCTCACAGAGCTGAGACTTGGCCAAAGGGTTATTTGAAGGGGACTGACATCAGCAGGCATGATAATGTAGGGCAATGGCAGGTGTAGGGAGTGTGAATGACCTCAAAATCATTCATCTCCACACACACATATTATTACAGTTGCCATGACAGGGACTAGAACTCATACCTAACTAGTTTGCTGCGTTACAGTATTACACAGTTATTATGAGTGCCGCACAGCTTTTAAGGCTAAGGTTTGGCCAAAGAGTTATTTCAAGGTGACTGACATCAGCAGGCATGTTAAAGTAAGCTAATGACAGGTGTAGTGGTGTGAATGGCCTCACAATCATTCATCTCTACACACACACACTATATCACACACACACACACACACACACACACACACACACACACACACACACACACACACACACACACACACACACACACACACACACACACACACATTATCACAGTTGCTAGAACCAGAATTAGAATTCCTTCCTAACTAGTTTGCTACACTACAGTATGCCACATTTATCACAAGTGCCACGGAGCTTATAGGGCTGAGACTTGGCCGATGGTTTATTTCAAAATGACTGACATCAGCAGGAGTGCTAACATGGGCAATGGGAAGTGCAGTGTGTGTGAATGGGACATAAATTATCCCTCTGGAATCACACACACACACACACACACACACACACACACACACACACACTCACTCACACACAACTTTACATTTAACAGGACTGAGTATACAAATGCTACATGAATACTGATTTGTACTATCATGTTACACAGTTATCACAAGCATCACAGACACTATAGGGCTGAGAGCTACTAAAAGGAATGTGTACAGTGATTGACATCAGCACATCATGTGATATCAGACAATTGGATGTGTAGTGGCCACATACTGGAATTCTCTCTGTCACTCTCTGTCTTTCTCTTCCCCACATCTGTGTGTGTGTATGGTTGACATATTATAGCTGGTTGGCCTTGGATATGTGTGAGTATTCCTATCCAATGAGTGTGTGAGGCATGAATGGTGTACAATTTGGTGTGTGTGCACAGATATCTGCAAATGACAGATGTGCATAGTCCACTGTGTTGTCAGACATGGGCTTCATTTTTCTATGTGTAGGAGCATGCCCAGTATGACTTTCTGTATTGAGTGTGTGAATCTATTCCAGGTAGGGCTGTACACCAGTCCAGGGTTTGGTGATCTACACCTACAGCTAGCAACCTATTTCTGCAGATTATATGTAGATAGGTAGACAATATGGAGTCACAATGGGCAACAGATAGGGGGATACTGTAACTATTGCTGTCTGTGCTGCTTGTGTTACATGGTTGTTGTTAGTAGAGAAATTCAGACATATGTACTGTTTTACACTGTGATGTATTATATCATCAGCTACTGACAGATGTAATTATTTGCTCACAGTTATTTACCAGGAAATACAAGATGAATGAAGCTGAGTCCAGTATTTAGGTCCACAGCCTACATATTCTTGCACACTCCTGCCATTCTGAAGGGGTAGCTACAGACACTTGCTGATAGATCTGTGTAAATGATCAAGTGCCATGGTAATATGGTGTCTGAGGATCCCCTTCTTGTACATATATCGACTTAAACAGAATGGCCATATCCTGCTGTGGCCATACCTCTCAGCTGTACAGATTCACCCTATCCAGAGGCAGGTATATTTGGTCAGTTCCCCTTCACATTGTGGTTTATGAGCAGGTTTGTAGCCACCCATTACTGGGTTTGCAGGCAGGGGTAGTATGGGCACACAACAGAGTTTCAGACTTTACACATTCCATGACATCCATGCATCTACACCTCCCCACTCTGTTATTCTATCCTCTTCCTAGCATTATGTGAGTGATATCTAAGACGTATCCCTATAGCTGACCCTTCATACCAGCAGTGTTTAGGGATTGGTCCACAGTTCATGCAGTGGGACATGGGAGGCATGCTACTGGGAGATGGCCCAATCTGCAGGATAGATTGTTGCATATGTACAATATGCAAAGGTCTGTGTGTTAGGTTGTTGTGTTGTTCAATATTGTCTGGAAGTGGTCAGCATGTAGACATGGAGAGTTGTGTCTCAGTGGCCTATGGGCTGTACTGTGGTTGACAGGGCCATGTTCCGACAACTGCAGTGCCAAACATAATGCTTTTCAGCAATACCCATGTCAGAAGTCGTCCATACTCACTGTCCAGATGTCAATATCCGTCACCGTCTGAAAGATGGACATGCCATGAATGTGGACCCATGCATACACACACACAGGTGGAAGTACCCTAGACAGAGTACATAAAATGTAACTGTCATCTGCACATACCTTTGGAATTGTCCATACAGGTTAGCAACACATTAGTTGTCTGTGTAGTGTGGAATACTGATGTAGTCTGACCAATCACTAGCAGACCACAAAAGGCACACTTATGAAGTAATGAGAGACTGCCTATGTCCCCACGCAAGGCAACATAAGGGGAATGTCCCAGGTATATCTGTGAATCAGCTGCAAGAAGCTTCCATATCACACATGCACTCAGCTCACCCCACCATCAGCCACAGGTTTATCACAGGTCATATCCCTGCTGCTGGGAATGAGTACAGTATGACCCCACTTCTGTATGGGAATACCCAGCATGCTGAAGAGCTGTCCTATGCAGTTGTGTCCCTAGCTGTTAGCAGTACCCTCCCTTCATCCAGTCCAATGGATTAATATGGACAGGAACTATTGCCATTAACACCTTGCACACTTACCCTTTCACCCCAGGGGAATCCACTGGCTCACAGCCTGGGAATGTAGGAGTGACAGAATGCACTGGCCTGCTACAGATGGCCTGCATCACTACCAAATGCCCTACAGTTCTCTGTCAAAGGCCTGTGCTTCACCCATACTGCCAGTATATGGTATCTCATGGGGTCCCAACTAACAACATAACACAGCCCAGAGAACACAAATGCAAGGCCATGTCAACAAATCCAAGTAGTATGCCCACCATGTCCAGCTGCATGAACTGTGGACCAATCCCTAAATACCACTGGGATGAAGTGACAACTATAGGGATACTTCTCAGATATTGCTTGCATAATGTTAGGAAGAGGATAGAATAACAGACTGGGGGGGGTGTAGAAGCATGGATGCCACGGAGTGTGTGAAGTCTGAAACTCTGATGTGCCCCCATGCTATCCCTGCCTGCAAACTCAGTAATGGGTAGCTACAAACCTGCTTGTAAACCACAATGTGAAGGGGAACTGACCAGATATATGAGCCCTGCCTCTGGGCAACCTGGGTGAATCTGTACAGCTGAGAGGTATGACCACAGCAGGATATGGCCATCCTGTTATGTTGATAGATGTAAAAGCAGGGGATCCTCAGCCAGCACAGTACCAAGGTGCTGGACCATTTACAAAGTCCCATCAACAAGTGTCTGCAGCTACCCCTCCAGAATGGCATGAGTGTGCAAGAATATGTAGGCTGCAGACCACAATACTGGACACAGCTTCATTCATTTTGTATTTCCCAGGAAATAACTGTGAGCAAATGAGTATATCTGTCAGTAATTGATGACATAATGCATCACAGTGTAAAACAGTACATATGTCTGAATATCTCTGCTAACATAAACCATGTAACACAAGCAGCACAGACACAATAGTTATAATATCCCACTATATTTTGCCCATTGTGATTCCATATTGTCAACCTATCTACAGATATCCTGCAGAAACAGTGGACTATACATATCTGTCATTCGCAGATGTTTATGCACACACACCACACTGCACACCATTCATGCTTTGCACACACATTGAATAGGAATACTCACACATATAGGTATATAGGTTCATATGGGGGAGGGATGGCATAATGGTTAAGGTGTTTACCTTACAGACACAAGGTACAGGGTTTGATTCTCAGATGGGGTAAATGGCTAGGCTTAAAATAGCCCACAAGGGCACTTAGCCTAGTAATAATCTATCTATCTAATAGTTAGACTTTCTCTTCATATGCGTATGCGTAACTTGTTTAGTTGGGCGGGTGGCCTAATGGTTAAGGTGTTTGCCTTACAAACACAAGGTGCAGGGTTTAAGGCTTGCAAGGGATAATTGGCTAGGCTTAAAATGGCTCACAAGGGCAGTTAGCTCAGTACTAACCTATGAACCTATGAACCTATATGTAGGTACTAGGCTATTGGCCCTAGGGCCTATATAAGCCTAGCCAAATGTTACCCTGGCTTTCGTCACCCAAGAAAACTATTTTTCTATGCCCCTGTTGAGCAGTGCCACAAAAGTGATCCCCGGGATGAATATCCTATCTCCCATCCAATCATCAAGACTTTTCTTGAAGAGTGTTAATGAGGAGCTATGTTTGCTATAGATAGGTAGTTTGTTCTAGAGTATGGAATGCCGCTGGGACACATGAATCTATCACTCCAGCATGTTCTGTTTATTGTGTCCCTAGAGCATGTAGCTTGGAGGGATTAGGATTTATTTAAGTGGAGCATGTCCAACAGCTTTGGGTTGTACATAGCTTTGTATGTTAGGCAGAGATCGCCTCTGAGTAGGTGATATGGGATGGAGTAAAGCTGGGTTTTTTTGAGACGGTCTGCATAGGGCATCTGTTTGAGGACAGTAAGCCTCTTTGTGAGGTATTTCTGCAGCCTTTCCAGTTGTTGTAGATGTTTTATGAGGTGCATACCAAAAGGGGCATTGTACTCTATAATGGGTCTAATGAGTGATGAGTAGAGGGGAACAATGGCCTCTTTTTTCCTGGATGAGAATATCCAAGGCCAACACACTGTAATAGGTCAAACATACACACACTGAGATGTGGGGAAGAGAGAGACAGACAGTGACAAAGAGATTTCCATCATGAGGCCTGTCCCACCCACCACACATCCAATTGTGTGTGTGTTTGTGTGCGTGTGTGTGTGCGTGTGTGCGTGTGTGTGTGTGTGTGTGTGTGTGTGTGTGTGTGTGTAGAAATTGAAGATTTTGAGGCCATTCACAGTCACTACACTGCCAATTGCCATGATGTGCCAGTGTACACATTTGCTTTTGGTAGCCCTCAGCCCTATAGTGTCTGTGATGCTTGTGATAACTGTGTAACATGATAGTACAAATCAGTATTCCTCTAGCATTTGTATACCCAGTCCTGTCAAATGTAAAGTTGTGTGTGACTGAGTTTTGTGTGTGTGTGTATGTGTGTATGTGTTTGTAGAGGAATGGTTTATGGCCCATTCACACACACTGCACTTCTCATTGCCCATGTTAGCTCTAAATCCTCTGGCGAAGTCTCAACCTTATAAGCTCCGTGGCACTTGCGATAACTCCGTAATGCTATAGCGTACCATACGAGTTAGATAGGAACTCTAATCCCAGACATAGCAACTGTGAAACTGTGTGTGTGTGTGTGTGTGTGTGTGTGTGTGTGTGTGTGTGTGTGTGTGTGTATGTGTGTGTGTGTGTGTGTGTGTGTGTGTGTGTGTGTGTGTGTGTGTGTGTGTGTGTGTGTGTGTGTGTGTGTGTGTGCGTGTGTGTGTGTGTTTGTGTGTGTGTTTGTGTGCGTGTGTGTGTGTGTGTGTGTGTGTGTGTGTGTGTGTGTGTGTGTGTGCAGAAATTGAAGATTTTGAGGCCATTCACAGTCACTACACTGCCAATTGCCATGCTTTAGCAAGCCTTTTGATGTCAGTCAACTTGAAATAGCCCTTTGGACAAGGGCCAGCCCAATAACCTCTGTGGTGTATGCGATAAATGTGTAATGCTGTAGTATAACATACTAGTTAGGTAGGAGCTCTAATCCCAGACATGGCAATGGTGAAACTCTGTAGTATGTGTGTGTGTGTGTGTGTGTGTGTGTGTGTGTGTGTGTGTGTGTGTGTGTATGTGTGTGTAGAGATTAATGATTTTGAGGGCATTCACAGTCACTAAACCTCCCATTGCCCTACTTTAGCAAGCCTGCTGATGTCAGTCACCTTGAAAAAGCCGTTTGGACAAAAGCCAGCCATATAAGGTCTGTGGTGTGTGCGATAACTGCGTAATACTATAATGTAACATACTAGTTAGGTAGGATTTCTAGTCCCAGACATGGCAACTGTAAAGCTCTGTGTGCGTGGAAATTTCAGATTTTGAGGCCATTCACAGTCACTACACCTCCCATTGCCCTACTTTAGCAAGCCTGGTGATGTCAGTCACCTTGAAATACCCCTTTGGATAAAGGTCAGCCCTATAAGCTCCAAGGTGCATGCAATGACTATGTAATGCGATAGTTAACATATTAGTTAGTTAGGAGTTCTAATCCCTGACATGGCAACTGTGAAACTCTATGTGTGTGTAGAGATTAATGATGTTGAGGCCATTCACAGTCATTACATCTCCCATTGCCCTACTTTAGCAAGTCTGATGATGTCAGTTACCTTGAAATACCCCTTTGAAAAAGGGCCAGCCCTATAGGCTCCGTGGCATGTGCGATAACTGGGTAATGGTATAGTGTAACATACTAGTTAGGTAGTGGTTCTAATCCCAGACATGGTAACTGTAAAACTCTGTGCATACGTGTGTGAGAGTGTGTGTGCATCCTTGATAATACCTGATATTATGGACATTCATACTTATTAATCTCCCCTTACCCCTCCTTTAACACTGCTGCTGATGTTCGTCACTTTCAAAGATACCTGTGGAGAGCTCTACAACATGTAAACTCCATGGTGTGTGCCATAAATGCAGAACAATGTAATAGCAGTAACTGCACAGGTATGGGTTTGAATCCCATCTGTGGCAAGTGTTTGTGTGTGTACATATGTATGTGTGCACCTCAAAGATCTTGGCCCCATTTACACCCAGTACACATCCCAGAGCCTGACTTTAGCAGTTCTGCAAAATTCATCCAGCTTAGAAGTACCTGTCACCAACCCTAAATCATGTCAGATCAGTGGTGCATGTGGTAAATGTGTAACATAATTGTCTGTAAAGATTATTAGATTGAGGTTTGAACCTCACCCCTGGCAAATCTAAATGTGTGTTTAGGGTAATATTATTTTTTGGGATCTCTCACCTACTACATTACCAATGCCAGTATTTACAAGGGCTGGTGATTTTTCTCACCTTAGAAGTACCTTGGGACAACTTCCATCCTATAAGCTCCATGGTGTGTGAGATAAATGCTGTACACTAAAGTAGCAATACGTAGCTAGGTAGAGGTTTGAATCTCAGTACTGGTGAGTGTGTGTGTGTGTGTGTGTGTGTGTGTGTGTGTGTGTGTGTGTGTGTGTGTGTGTGTGTGTGTGTCATCAGTATCCTGTGTGGAGGTTGCTGTGATTGTGTAATAACATGATGCATTTTGGGGTGGGTTTTGCTAAATTATTATGTTGAGGACCTATATATGTCACTATGTCCACTTTACAAGGACAACAGATGTCAAACACCAGAGAGGCTGGTGTAGACAATCCATAGCCCTATATGTGACATTATGGATTGGTGAACAATATAGGCAACCCTTCTATTACTTGAGAACACTCTCCACCCATGTCTCATACACAAACACACTTGGCTAGGCAACAACCACTATATTGGTAGTTCCCTGCATATTGCCTCACAGATAGTAACCACAGTGTGATTGCAGTGAACTACATGCCTGTTGACCACAACAGTGCCACTGACATCAGAAAGTACTATGATGTGTTACATCTCCTGACTGTGTGTTATCCAGCAAGTAAAAGGACATGGCACCCTGTTCAATCCCTGCAGTAGGCAAATAAATGCTTACAGTGGCCCTTTTGCTATTTTCCCCACTGGATGCCTGCAACAACTGCAGAGTCTGTAAAGGTAACCCACAAAGGGAATACTATGTCTTATACACATGCTCTGTATGGACATACATCACTAACTCCACTGAATACCTGTATCATGCTGTCAATGAAGGTGCAAGCATGACCTCAGGTCCATAGCCAGGTCTCATTAAATGAGGTCAGGAATGCCACATCAGAAGATAACAAGCTGTCCAGACATCATGCCCCAGAAACCTCAAGTACACTTCCACATGTCAATGAGCATGCATGTGGGACATGTGCACAACCCAGACACTATGTTATGGAATATAGATCACATACATGGGAAGCAGTGCACATCACTGGCCACCTACAATAGTAACCTAGATGAGTGGATGGTGAATACAATACCCACCTGTGGGGGCCACTCCAGGGACTACATCCATGAGCCACTCTGGAGACTATTGTCATGTGACCTGATGCCAAGGTATTCCCTTTGCCTAGCCTTGTACAGCCTTCAGGCCCGTTCACCTACTACACACCTGTGAAGCAATGAATCTATGCATCTCAGTACTGTGTGTGTGTGTGTGTGTGTGTGTGTGTGTGTGTGTATGTGTGTGCGTAGATTAATGATTTTGAAGCCATTCACACTCACTACACCTCCCATTGGCCTACTTTAGCACGCCTGCTGATGTCATTCACCTTGAAATAACCCTTTGGCCATGTTTCAGCAATATAAGCTCGGTGGCACTTGTGATAACTGTGTTATACTGTAGTGTAGCAAACTAGTTAGGTAGGAATTCAAATCCTGATCCTACCAGCTGTGATAATGTGTGTGTTTCCCTGAGTGTGTGTATGTGTGTGTGTGTGTGTGTGTGTGTGTGTGTGTGTGTGTGTGTGTGTGTGTGTGTGTCTTCATTGACACCTGCTTTTGTGGACATTCACATGTACTACACTTCCCGTATCCCTCCTTTAGCACTGTTGCTGATGTCACTCACCTTTGAAGATACCTTTGGACAGCTATCTAACATTTAAGCCCCATGACATGTGCAATAACTGCTAACACTATAATAGCAATGCACAGTCAGGTATGGGTTTGAAACTCAGTACTGGTATGTGTGTGTTTGTGTGTACATCATCAGTATCCTGTGTGGGTGTTGGGGTGATTGTGTAATGACAGGATCCATTGCAGTGTGGGTTTTGCCACATCATTATATTCAGGACCTATATGTCCCATTCTCCACATTACAAGGCCAACAGTTTTCAAACACTGTAGAGGTTGTTGCAGACATTCCTCAGCCATAACTTTGTACAGCCATGTGCAATTACTATGTGGCAGTATGGATTAGTAAACAATACAGACAACCATTATAATACCCAGATACCACTCTCCACCCATGGATCATACACAAACACGTTTGGCTCTTACTCCCTTCCTTTCTTACTTTGTCTCTGTCTCTGTCTCTCTCTCTCTCTTTCTTCCTCTCTGGTGGATGTGGAAAAGTACTTCTGTTTTGCATAGGCAGCAGCTTGAGTTTTGTAAGTAATGCTCATGATCAGCTGATGGCCTGTGCATGCATTGCAGTCTCCCACTTGCTAATTGCATGTGGAACAGCTGTGGTATCATTCCTATAGCCAATTGCATGGCTACACACTCCTATAACTAAGCACTTCATGTGGGTGTTGGCCCTTTTCCTTCACTGTGATCAGGCTTCATGTGGGTGTTTGACAGACAGCATCACAGAGGGTAGTTGGAAATACCTCTTACAACATACACTGTGGAGACAGGCCAGCAAACAGGAGGTGGACGTTCCAGACATTGGGACAGAATGTAAGTATTACGGTTCTACATTTGAAGTAATGGTTTAACAGGGTTTGTGTGGATATGGCTGTTCTACATGATTTAAAGTCTGACATCACAGTGTTATGTGGTTGAGGAGACTCACCTGTAGGGCTATCTGCAGACTGGCCAGAGTTTGGAGTCTTACATGTGGTGTATTACTCACACATTTCCTATCTTTAGAAATGCAGTAACATAGTCTGATGATTGCAGTCAGTACATGGTGACATCCGTGTGAGTTACTAACTTCATATCCTTCAGAAGAGATATGTCACAACGATCCCTGTTACACCAGGAAATTTCTCAGTTTATCACAGCAATATGTCAATATTAGCCCTGTGTTTGTGCCTCCGTCCCCCAAGTCTCTCACCCTTTGTCCATATGTCATGCAGTAAGAGCTTCATATGTACAGTACATCATTATTTACTGACATCATACCTGATAATAAGCCAGTGAGATATCAGACTGCTAGACATGTTATGTATAGTAGGCCTTATATTAGAGGACAAAATCTGGACATTCTGCTGTAGTCTGTACAGTAGTGAGGTCTGTGTACTTATGGTGATTGTTGATAGAGTGTGTATTGTGAATATGTTAATTGGCCTGTGTACAGACTGTGGTAGATGCCATTGATCTTGGTCCTGTTCTATCTGACGTTGCATGCTGCTCCAGTTTATGGTACCCTATCAGCGTACATGTTTGTAGGACCAGACTGACATATGTCCCATATCACAGTCAGGCATCAGACTACACTGTGTATTGGCCCAGTATATGTAGGGTTAGTGTGTGAGTGGCACATACGAGGGTGGTTTTGTTCACACAGTCCATATACTGTACTATTAATTAGGCTTACCATAATGTAACTGTGACTGTGTTGAGATTGGTTGTGAGTATGCACTTTCACACTGGTGTCTGTTACTCCATGCTGTTACATGCCTGTAGTGCCTGCTATATTTGCAAGTACATGTTTATTCCCCCATAGTAAACTTGGGTCAGTGTTGTGGCTGTCTGCCT